>NC_133311.1:20077778-20213037 GCF_012295235.1 Primulina huaijiensis | reverse complement strand
CCGGTAGGCATTCTAACCGGGCCACCTCGATATGAGCACCGCACTCGAGTACACTAGCAGAATTGGATGTGGGCGACCGTCCTATCTCTGACACTAATCCAAGTGGTTGACAAAGTCAGACAGGCGGGATGTGACTAGTGTGTGATTTGACATGACAGAATGTAGCCGTCCTACTATAATTAGTAGGTAGGACGCAGATCGAGGTCATCAATGCATCCCCTACTATAAATACCAGGTTTCATCTTCACATTTAGAATTCATTCATACACACCAATATCACACAGTCATCACTTGACTACATTGGTTTTATCGCTTGAGTACCCTGCTGACTTAAGCATCGGAGTGGCCACGCCGGACACCCCTCCGGCGCCCATTCACGAGTTCATCTCCTTGTGTACAGGTTACAGCTGAAGTCGTATTACAGAGATATGTCTCCTTGCTCTTATTCCCTTCATTATCTTGATAGCAGATCCGGTGGAGCATTCGACCCGGCTCGTCCATTTCACCCGGATCGCATCATTGGCGCCGTCTGTGGGAATTTGAGCTCAAGGCGTAGATATGGTTTCCATTCAAAAATAAGCCCAACTCTGTTTGGCAAACATACAAGTCCGACCAGCTCGGCACTCAGATCTTATATGTGGATTTCATATGGGCTCAAAGCTCAGCAGCTATCCCGGATTGGCATGAAGAGCATTTGCTATGTACTTAGTAGCATACAGCTATATTAGTCACCTAATTTAGCTCAACCAGAGAAGTTTCACTCTATCGGAAATGAATTCAGATTCAGTATTTCCAGGTTAGTGATTTGGTTTTTAATAAAATTAATACAGCAGGAAAAGCAAAATCTTGAAAGTCCGGGAGACATGAGGCCCCGGCACCATATTTTAAGTCCGGGAGACATGAGGCCCCGGCANTTTAAGTCGAACTCGAAGTCAAGCTTTAAGCAAACCGAATTCGAGCCAAAAGTTTTAAAATTTTTGATTTTCGAATCGAGTTCGAATTCGAATAGAACTACTTCGAGACAAATTCTAGCATTCAAATTTGCGTCATATTCGATTCGATTCATTTACTTCATTATGACAGACGACCATGGGCAATAAGTTCAAATAAAGGGGGTCCACGCCAAAGCCGTAATTTGCATTTATATATTTATTTACTTATTATATGCTAACATCCCAATCAATATAATCGATCTAGTCAAATCTTAGTTGGGCCACAATAGTAAGCCCATTAAGGTGGAATGGTAAGATGTTATGACAGGCCTTCTGAATTAATGGGCCGAATTTATTGATTGATTTATTTATTTAACAATCTTAATGGGCTGAAGTTTATTCTCTTTTCGTTTTATTGGAGTTGATTGAATGTCAGATACTCGGATTATCTAAGAGAAAAAAAACGTCTAATTTCATATATATACAAAATAGTCAATAAGATGGGTATTTCAGTATTTAAATTAAGAATTTATACATAAAAAAAAACTAAGGAGGTGGTTGTGTTGTACTCGGCTTCGATGAACATTTTTTTTGGTTAATTATGAATAAATAATGTGGATTGAATTGATATTTGTTAAGTGCAGGTTCCAGATAAATGCATCAAATCAGGTTCCCTTTACTGTCATATATTTACTTCCCTACCCTTGCGTTCTTGTCAAATTATTTTATCATGCATGGATCTTATATCTAACTGCTGAGCCATTTTGTAGATGGATGGGTAAAAATTATGGGTCATGATCAGAAAGGGTGACAGACAGAGATGAATTGACAGGAGGGGGGTTGATGCATGTTTGTTGTTTTCACTTGTTTATGATGTTTCCCAATCGTTAGATCTTGACGGGTTTATGATTTGAGATCATATTGTTGCTTTGTCTCCATTTGTTATATGAATATTGTGATTTGTGAAGAAAAGATTGAGTCTTTTAAATGATATATAATCATCTGTCGTAGAGTGAATGAACTTTAAAATATTGCATAACCATCTTGGACTTAAAAATATTGTTACTTTACTTTTGGCTTTAATTGTTCGCAATTGTTAGCCTTTTCACAGCTCCGATTTATCAATTTTTTTGGCGGATTTTGCTGGTTTACTAATAGGAAAGAAGTGAATATTTTATTCTTCGTGGTGCAGAGCGAGTGTTTTATATATTGTTTATTTTATTTAGTGTAATTGTAGACAACTTTACTCTTCTTGAGTTTCGTTTTGTGATGTGAATCATTTGATCATGGCTGCTCAACTGGATTGGATTTATTTCTGTCATTCTTCCTTTCTCTGAACCCTCCAAAGTTTACTTTAGCGATGATGGTAAGCTGTCTCTGATGGCAAATTTATCAAAGTCACCAGCCCAATAGAACAAACTCATCTTGTCGGCTTATGATTCATTCTACTGTTTGTTTCAGAGAATCCTTCTTCTAATGAACCACAGGAGGAGGATGGAGATCAATCGAGCAGCGAAGTGTAGAACTTCGATGACACTTCTACGTTCTGCTAATATCTATAATTCTCCCAAAACACGAAGTTTTCTTTTAAAAATATACACATTTCATGCTATATATTACATTAAAAGTAAAACGTATTAAAATGAAAACTCAATAATTAATTTTCATTATTCTAAAAAAAAAATTGCACATTAAAAAAAAACAAAAACTTGTGTGAAACGGTCTCACGGGTCGTATTTTGTGAGACGAATCTCTTATTTGGGTCATCCATGAAAAAATATTTTTTATTGTGAATATCGGTAGGATTGACCCGTCTCACGGATAAAGATTCGTGAGACCGTCGCACAAGATACTTACCCTTAAAAAAATCTCTATCCATAAAATTATGTTTTCCAATTCAATATGACAAAATTTAACCGTCCAATTGTATCATGAAATTTCAAATCCAATAAATGTTATTATTGTCTAATGCATGCGTTGTATCACATGAAAAAAATAATATATTAGCTAGACGTTGTCTTAGATTTATATCCCAATTAGGGTCGGGTCGAACTAACCTGTATAAGATTATAGATGATGGTGTCAAAAACAACTATAATTTTTTTACAAGGAAAATAATAATAAATAATTCTTAATCAATTAAATATTATATGGATATTTTTTTTGTTTAATTTTTGAATAAGTCAGAAGTCTAACATAGAGGGAATTGGGTTTGAAACCGGATCGTTTGTGGATCAACCCGCCCCATTAAGCATCTGTACCGTGATTCATTCAATGATATCCCTAGAATGAGGAATCAGTTGTATGCCTAAAGTTGCAAATTTTACCACCGACTTTCTCATTGATTTGTAATCCCTTTTCATCGAGGAATATTCACAAAGTTATATGTAATTACGCAGTGTTTCAGACTGTATGCGATTCCTGGACCATTCTTGGATCTCTATAATTGGATTAAAATTCGAAATCTGTGCACAATATTTTAGCCGGGGAATGAACCTTTTTTGATGACGGATCACTATTGAATGGCTGATGATGAGAATTGAGAACTGGATCTGATTCTGAAAGACCGAAACCCTTAAAAATTTGGCTTCGACTTCACTCAACTCTAAGGTAAACCCCACTGACGTACCGAATTTGAAATTTCTTGGTTCATAACTCGCCAGATCAGCAAGTTGATGTGAAATTTTGGTTATTTATTCTCGCTTCTCACAGATCTTCTATCTGAATTAGATGGCGTTGGAGTTGACATTATTTTTTTCAGCCATTCAAGTAATGTAAAAAAGGTTAAATTTTGTTGGGTCTTGGTAGAAATCATTCAAAATATGAAAGACATAACTAAAAAATATCTATTTCACATTATTTCATTGAAATACTGCAATAATGCTAGTAATATTAATTGCCGTTCAGTTTCTTTGCTACCTGTAATTCTTATTATATTCTTAAAGGTAGAAAAAGTAATTATGGATGTTATTATATGTTAAGACTCCGGACATAACAAAGAAATGAGAATTGGGCATATCTTTCTGTCCAGGTATCTGGTGATGTTTTATCTTCTATTTTATTGGTCAAACTTGTATTTATAGGGTTAAAAATATGGAATGTGATCCTGAGGTTTGGAATGTTTTATTGAAGGTGAATTGGAGAAGCATCAGTGGCTGGAAAATATATTTTGCAGAGGTTTTTCAGCTGTTTATCTCAATATATCTCTGTATCTGGATAATATATAACTGGAATTCTGAAATATGCACGTGAGGCATCGGAATGGACCAGGGAATGGGTACTGGTCTAATTCTTTGGGTATGAGAGGTCAGGCTTTTACATCCAGAATGTCGCCCGAAGGTTCAATGAGAGGCCATCGGACGTATAGCTCCGAGCATAGGAACTACAATCGTGGCGGCTTTGGACGTGGTGGTCACTCTAGGCAGTTTCAACCTCCGCCGCTTCCTTCTTACGAGATTGACATTTTCATGGAAGCTGGTAGGTTAGCTGCTGAGTATTTGGTGGCTAAGGGTGTGCTGCCACCAAATGCACTCTCGGGGAAATTGAAGAATGGTGGCTTGAAGAACCAAATAGATCGACTTCATGTTTTTAGGCCACATGAGGTAGGTGTGCATATTCCAATGGATGGCCGTGCACCAGACAACACACATTTAGGAAATGCTGCTCTTGAAATAGGTCCCACCAGGAGAAGGAATTCTGTTGATGACAATTCCATGGATGGTTCAAGGAACTCTATGAGAGAGAGGAGAAGAATGAGTAGAGATCTTCTTAGAATAGGGGCTGAGAGTGATGCTTCCTCTGGACAGCATGTTGATCAGCCTGTCCATGTAGATGGCCATGGCAGAATGCAGACTTTTTCTCTGGGTGAAGTAGTTCAAGAAGGTGATGCTGCGGGTAATCTGCCATCTGAGTTTGAGGAGCACAATTCAATGGAAGATGCAGGGGCAAAAGCGAGCTCTTCTATTACAGAAAAGTTTCTATCAGCTGATGCCAAGGTGGATGCCACAAAAGAGTCTGATGATGCTAATAAATCTGATGCAGGGGCTGAGGTTGTTAACAAAAAAAGGATTGTTAATGATTTTGAAATATTGCAGAATGAGAATGAGATCACAGATTGTGAACGGGGTGACACGTTACCGAGTAAGGGCAATGTTGATTTAATGAAGCACTTCAAATTTCCACGAATTCCCACTAAAGCTCGTTCTTCGTTGAAAGTGAAGGGTTCAAAGGGTGGTCAGGATCCCATGAATGAAGATGATAAAATCACTGAAAGAGAACTTTCTGGAGTTTCCGAAGTTCAGGTTGTAGATGTTCCTGATGAAAGTTCTACTGGAAATGTTTCATCTTCTAAAATTCACGAACTAGATAGCCTTGATTCTGATGTTCAGAAAGCTACAGGCACGGATAAAGAGCAGCCGGCTGCATACATGACAAGGTCTGGACAATCAGGGCCCACATATTTCCAGGGACAATCTGTGTTTAAAGAGCAAAAAGAACTACTTGATGAGGGGCTGTCTGTTGTCGGCTGTTCCACTTCAATGTGTATGGATATGGGTTTTAAAAGACCAATAGATGATTACACCAGTGGTAAGGAGGATTTTAAAAAACTCAGAAATTGTTCTTTAATAGATACCGAAGCTAATGGCTGCCTACCTCTTTCAAGTTCAATCGAAAATCAGCCAACTTCAGTAGAGCCAAGAATTTCACGGAGTACACAATCAGTTTTATCTCCTGATCAGAAGAGTTTTAATGTTTCACCATTTCCCAAAAGTCAAGATGAATCATGTGAGTTCACAGGATTTAAGACTTGTGACCTTAATCTTAGTGGAACTTGTGACGCTGGTGAAAATGATAATGCAGAACGGGTTTTGCTTTTTCCTTCTGTTATTGAAAGTGGAAAAGAAGCAGCAGCTGTCGATTTTGGTTTGTCCATGAATAACAGCTCCAATGTGCCTAATAAAAATGCTACACTTGGGGTGAATAATAGTAACATAGAGATTATTGATCTGGAAACTGATTCTGGGCAAGAAGACAATATCTTTGGTCATCCTGAGAAAAGGTGTGTACTGTAGACATGTAGTAGACATGTTCTACTGCATACATACATACATATACAGTTGCAAGCGAAAAAACTCCACAATTAAACATTATTTCATCCCAACTTCCCTTACCTTCATTGTGCATTTGGTTTTTTAGTCAGTTTGTTTTTCATTTTTCTTTTTTATTTGGTGTCGATACCTAGCTTCACACCAAATTATTCTGCTTGTTCATTGGAATTTTTCTTCTGAATCTATTATATCTCAATTATGCAGCGCGGATTCTGTATTTACCGACCTGGATGGCTTTCCTAATAATTTACAAAACGCTAATGAGATTCCTGACGTTCAGGATGGTTATGGGCTTATGTTCTCAGATTTGCTGGGAAACCACAGTCCACACAGTTCTTCTGTACCGGCCGACTTAAATTCTTTGCACAGTGAGATGGGCATTCCTAATGGCGAGGTATTATTGTCCTGTTCCTAAGTAAAAAGTTACCAATTGTCAGAGTATTCATTTATGGCTCGTCATGATCAGCATTGCATATGCTACGTGATACCTCTTATATATCTACATTATTTTTGTTCGACCTAAATAAATTACTAATGAAGCATACCGTTGGTAACCATGGATGGTTTTAATGTTTAAATCTGTTGCAGGGAATTCTTGGCGATGATGACTCAATTTATATGTCCCTTGGAGAAATACCAATCAGTATGCTTTAAACTTCAGTTTAGCGATTTACTTCGAAAGTTATATAATCAATGTTCATTGCTTCTCTTTTGTTGTGAGTTGAACAGGTCTTTTGTTGTTAATGAGCTTTTACTTGTAACACCTTCATATTTTAGGCTTTTTTGTTAATAAGGACTGATGTCCTATAAGTGCATAAAATTTCTTTGTTGTTATTCAAGGGAAAGTATTTGGAAAAGTTTACAAACTTCCATTTCCCTGTGTATCAAATTTACTTGATATTAAACATACATTCTCACTATACTGACCATCCAATTCATGAAGAGCCCACACATGACCCCTTCCGATTAGGAGTGTAAATGAACCGAATCGAGCCGAATTAGTAAAAATTTAAGGCTCGAATTCGGCTCGAATTAATTATATTTGAGCTTGATCCGAAGCTCGCATTTTTTAAATTTTTTTGCTCAAGTTAGACTCGAAAGAAAGTTAGAATTCGAGTTCGGCTCGAAATCTTCGAACTTATTCGCGAGATATTTGAATTATTGTTCAGATAGTAATGTTCGACAATAAAGGTTCGAAAGTTCGAAATGTATATATATTTAATATATAATTATATTATCTCAATAAAAAATTAAGGCTCGCGAACTATCGAACAAAATAATTTTGGCTTGAGTTCGGCTCGAAGAAAAGTTCGAACATGTTCGAGTTCATTAAATTCGAATTCGAATACAAATTAAATATTTATCGTGGTGGCTCGAAAAGTTCGCGAATCAGCTCGATTGTTTAAGCCCTACTTCTGACCCACCCCAAGTTAAGGGGTTGATATCAATGTTTAAAATCTTGTTAGTTTTTTCTTCACATTTCCGTTCCTATATATTTCAAAGTAAACATTCTGTTAGAAACTTGTTTTGTGTTGACATAGATGTATTGGTAACCGGAAGCTGAATTTGCCTTTTATAAGACAAAAGGTTAGAGGTAATGAGACTACTTTGGAGATTGGTCTTTGCTGCCTTTCCTCGTCTAAATAGACCCTTTGGGAAGTAAAGAATATTACCTGCAAAAATGAACGAACAAATTTTTCACCTTCAATTCCAAGTTATGTCTCTTTTGTAATTTCTTGGCTGGTACAATTTATATCTGTCCCCCTCAGTTACTTCCATGCTGTATTATATCTATACTGTGGTTTTGATTTGATTTAGCACACGTTGAACAATTATTTTTCTGCTTTGGAAGGGATGGTACTTGGGGTTATCTCATAGTCGCAAATGTGCTGCTTGAACAAACCAATGTGTGATTTCATTGCATCTCCTCTCTCAGACTATTTTTTCAATCTTATTGTAGGCTTTCTGAGGAACTGGGAGCAGCCAACACAAGATTATGGAAAACCATTTTGAGCATTTGTGCATCCTGCTGCTTTTCAATAAGTTCCTGTCACTTCTCGTTTATTAACTTGTTTGTACTCGATGCGGTATGAAGATGTTGAAGTATATCATCTTTAATATGACTTTATTCCTGCTCATAATAGGTTGAGAAATAGTTGGTAATAATTGATAACTCGAACATGGGATTGTATCTCATAATTTCTTGTCTCTAGTTTAGCCTAGAAATGTTGTAAGAGAAACAAGGTTGGTAATTTCCCAAGGCAAACTGCTGTTCATACCTTTTAGGTCCAGAGGAATTTTACCCTTTTTTCAGTTCGTGGAAACCCAGCCCGTGTTGGTGCAAAAACTTTAGCTCCTTGTAAGTTCTTTGACTGATAGTTTCATTTTTTATCTGCTTCTAAATGTCATTTTGGATTAGTTCTTCATAGTCATGGAGCAACAGTTCTCGCGAAGCAGTGCGACCTTTAATCTGGCGTTACATGTGGTCAGAATTGAGTAAATGGCGGGTCTTGAAGTCTTGGTAATTTCCATACTTCTGTGTGCTTGTTTCGAGTGAAGTCGGGGGATGATAATTAGGTAGTGTTTGCAGATGTTTTAAAAAGTGATTATAGACTTTACTTTACAAGATATTGAAAACGTTGTAAAGAAAAGTTTATATTAACTTTTTTTTAAAATATTCGTGTAATATTAAAAATCCTTGAGTAGAAATTTTTTGTAGCCTACATAGATGTTAGTTAAAACTTATGTTTTTCTTACAATGAAATTACTTCCATTTGAGATATAAAAATAATTGTACTTATTTAACTTATTTCTAACTTATAATTTCATTATATGGTTTACTAATTCCAGTAAATAATAGAGGGGCTGACACACGCATATTATAATAAAACTTCACGAACATATCAATAGTGTAGATAATTTCACGCTTTAAATTAATTGTTTAAAATCAAGCAAGCACTTTTCACTCTTTCGGATGAATCATAACTTAAACATTATTCAATTTTATTCCAAAATTCATGTATTCATACAATTACATGAAAGGAGTTGGACAACTGCAAGGGAATGAGAGCAAATATGATTAAAATTTTAAGAATATCTCATCTATTTTAAGATTTTACTCCAAAACTCTTTAAAGTTTTATTCCAAAACTCATGTATTCATACAATTACATGTATTCAACTTCACGTAACACTTCGATAAAACATGATTAAAATTTTAATTTTAAAATATANTTCAAATATGTATAATTATACGATGCACGTATTGATGTATACTAATGGTTTAATCAAAGATGTTTAATTTCTATATACACGATCACAAAAAAAAATTCGGGTGTATAGCGTGAGCACTGGCAACGTTCCTAGGAACTCATGAACACGATGCATGGTAAACATGCTCGCAAGCTCGTAAAAATATTGATTCGAGTTTCAATGGTGGTGTCAAGCAGGATAACATCGAAAAAAAATTTGCGTAAAACCAACGGTTTTGAAGATATCTTACAAAATCATCATCTTCCTAGCCAACTCATGCCCCCGCCAGTTTTGTTCTCTCTTAAATGGGAATTTCTTTCAGTCATCCTTGCTACGAACCGAGAAAAAGGCAAAGAAAAACCAATGACCAATAATAATATGATAACAATAACGCAGTTTGATGGGGTAGCATAGACAGAGAAAGCGATATCTTTCAACAACATTTCAAGAAACAAACGTAAGCCTATTGAGGAAATTGAAGATGGTGGGACGATTTGTAATCCGACATTTCAGCTTGGTATCTTTCCTTGTCTCTCCGTCCCATGTCCTGATATACCTGCACACATTCAATACAGAGTTTGAGTTGAAAATAGAGTTTTTCTTTTGTGTCTTGGTCACAAAGTTGTCTTCGGACATTATGGTTCATTACAATTTTTTATTTGGGATGGGGGGAGAGAGTGATGATGTATAATATCGGAGATTTAACAGACAGCGTTTAAGCCTAAGCTCAGGTAATATTCATTTAATTTACCCACAAAAGAAACAACAGTCCCCAAAAAAAACGTTTTAAAGATGCAAACATATAAATTCCGCTGTAGCCCAAAAACAATTACAGAAAGCAACTGGCTAATAAAAAGGATGCATTTCAACAGAAAAGTGGAGAGATTTGTTTACATGCAAAACAAGAAGCATAACTGTAAGAACCAAGATAGATTATTGATCTCTTAGCAGATTGGACAAAATGCTAAAGCCTCACACTTCCCTCGTATAGCTAATGTGGGATTTGGTGAGTTTGTATCCGAAATGTGCAAGGGTCTGGTATGGTAGAACCACAAGGCCCCTCTACTTTTCAGTAAAAGTGGACCTTTTCAAACAAGTTATTCCTAATTTAGGGTCTACATAAGCTACTAAATGAGGCAATTTAGATTTAGGGATACACAATATAACTTTCCTACATCCTAAAATGTATACATACCTGTTTTTCAGTGTCGGAAAGTCTGCTCCATAACTGACCAATTTTTTTGCTGATGCCTCTTTCTTTTCCTTGGTATAGTGGTTGAAGTCGATGATACTGCTCCTCGAAAAAGAAAGTATAGCCACTTCTATTTCGCTTAGGCTGACCTGGACCCCTTACTTGGTGATTATGCTTTTTCCGTGAATGGTGAGACGGGTGAACAGAAGAGCTAACACTCAGGGACATGGTAGGTGCCACATGGGTGTGGTAAAGGACACCTTTCAATTCCTCAGGTCCTAAATGGACTGAAACTAAATATCCGTCGTCAAATTTCCCATCAATTGTTCCATTGACTAACATGCCATCCTCCAGTTCAGGACTTGCTGCATATTATATGAGCTCAAGTGTTAAGAGATCAAAAAGATATTTTCTAGAATTTTATTTGATAGTATTTAGATCAGGGTGATTGATTGATAAGATTTTGATTGCAAGTTCTAAGAAAGATTTCCAATCATATTTATCTAAAAGTCTTTTCACCGATATAAAAAAGTGACAACGGTATCTAAACAAAGATACTAGTAAATTTTCAGATCGTGAGACATTGTGTCGTGGATGCAAGTACCAAACCACATAAATGTTGTGTTTCTTGCGTGCTTTCTTCATTCTATTTCTAATATTTCAAAATTCAACAATAACACACACAAGCATGTTGAGTAACATATAAAAAAGACAGTAAAATACTTCATTTGTGACCACAAAAGCAACGAAAGAAAAGCCCTACATAAGGTTATAACAGCACCCTCACCCGAAAATTGATCAAAGGCAGCACCATCAACACCATATGGCAATGGTGATCCACTTCCATTTGAGCTCGCTTGAATAGTTAACAGAAAGAATGAAAAATTAGTAGTTTACCACCACGTAAAAACTTAAATTACATGTGTACATAAATCAAAGTGAGGTGGTCAAGCTACCAGCTTCTGTGATGGATGGTTCTTCTTTTCGGAAGTAATAAACTTGCTCAAAATGATAGAGCAGCGACAGATAATATTTTCTTAACACAAACGATGCACTAGTAATAGAAGATGGGAACTTGAAGGCTCCAATGACTTCCTTCCATCTACGATCTCTCAACACCTGTAGCATTTCAGCCATTAGATGTTGAAAATTCACAAGAAAATGAAGAGAGGAAAACATCAATGAGAACTATCATGGAACAGCATAAGATGTTCGATCAGATCCAGTGAAAGGTACTTCCTACCTTTCCATTTTGACAATTTTGAGATGAATAAGGACACAAGATGAGAAATTTCCAACCTATTTAGATTGATTTGGCCTTGACACTGGAAAAAATTAACTGTAAATCACAAACAGAATCTAATATCAATCTCCACGAACCATATCTTAATTTTTCCCTTTCACTGTCTCATGTTTCATTACTGTTTAGCATTTCAAAAATCATCTATCTAGGAAAAACGAAATGAAACATGAAAAGGTAGTATTTGTCCATTATTGAGAAAAAAACTATCAATAATATTTTCTGTACACACGATACTTATTTTTAGTTAAAATAGACAAATATAATATACAAATCAAAACAGTTACTGGAAAAGTGAAGGCTGACAGTACAGTGTTGTAAATGCTAATTTTAAAAAAAGAAGAAAGTGTACCTTTTCAATTCCACCTCGAGAGGTTACCTCCACAAAAAGCTGATGTAAATCTAAATGATTTCCTCCTATTGTCGGGACCCTAACAGCAAAAGAATAAATATAGATATATTTGATAATTTCCTGTATGCCTAATATTCTCCAGAGTTCATATGACAGCAATTCTGTGAGGGTGGAGTGAAATATTCATTAGGAAAAGAGGGGGCTACGGCACAAAAAAATGAAACAAGAAGTATGACAACATAACTCGACATCATTTGCACTATCATTTCATGATCAAATACCTATGCAACGAACCTAAAGTCTAATCAACAACTGTAGGCTGTTATTCCTCCATTTTGACTTTCCTTATCCAAGAGACAATTTAAACATGAAGAATGTGGTATCAAAAACTAATCTTTATTAAACAATCAGTCAGGTTTTTGTTCAAGAACTAGCAGCTCTTGTGTTTTCATAGCTAAAGTATGATAATATCATAATTCATAACTACTACTACATGTAAGGACCAACTATGGTAATGTTGAAAAGAGGTCTGACAACCGAGTCCTCAAGGCAAAATGACAAGGCCTAAGAGCTTCAACATAAATGCTGGAGATGAATCATAGCATATTTGACATAAACAAACAACTGGTGATTCCGAACTTCTGCACAGCTAAATCCTCTGAAGAAAATAACTTATAAATCAACTTTTGAAAGCAATTTACAATGAGAACGAGCTATATTTGGCCAATGAAGTAAAAAGTTCAGAACTTCCGATGCACAAAAAAATTTCCGACCAATGACAAAAAAATCTTAAGCAAAATCAGTAGATCTCCCTTCAAAGAATTACAATTGTTTGATACATTTAATTACTCTTTTACTAATAAATGCAGTGGCCTTTAATACCAACTGAAATATCTACCATGACCATAAACATCAGTGTTGTGTGTTTCGCCATGAGCGCGCATGATATAAACTTCCCAAAAATGACCAAATCGAAAACCAATAAAATTGACAAGTTTCAAACCCAATCAAAGACAACAGTCAACACTAAAATACCATCAATTCAATATATTCGGCAATTCTAGCAGCGTCCGAGTAACATGCATTCGCAAATCAGACAACCAGAGGCCAAAATCCAGGCCGACCCAGGACGAGCTTGTCCTTCTCAAACGAAATTAGGTATATATTTTTTCCAAGAATCAAGCTTTAATTCAACTAAAACCATCAATCTCCTCATGGCCAGAGCATTCAAGAACTTCAATTCATAAATCGGGAAACCAACAGAAAGAAGTGTGAACAAGACACCCAGGAAAAAAAATTTTGAGTACTTAATCGCAAATAACACAACTGGAAGCCCAATTACCTGAATTTGGTACCATAAAAAACGTGAAAAGCCTTGAGCTTTTGCAAGAAAAAATCTGGGTTATGAAGGATTTCTTGATACTCTGCTTCTGGCTTGGGGTAAGAAGTGTACTTTGTACGAGGCGGGTCGTTTGGCATTTTAGTACAAGAGGTAAAAATATGCATCAAGCAAAAACTAATCCTTTCCCATTAGGAGTTCTCAAGAGTTAATTGGATTTTCCCAAGATTTTCACTGTAATAATGCACCGCGACTTCGAATTTTTTTCACCCTTGAATTGTTCAGGCAAAATCTCAAAGGTTGATTATATATATGGGAAATGATGAAATCGGACTCCCATAAATATTAATTCAAAAAAGAAAGAAGGGTGTGTATTTTACGGGAAATTGGACTTAACTCCCCAGCCGTCGTTTTTTTTTGTGTTCAGTCCCTGTTACTTTTTTAGTACAACATTTTCACATGAAGTGTACCACATTTCCACATGAAGTGTACCACAATTTGTATGACATAGTACCACAATTTTGTGGGTAGGGAGTGAACCCAAATAAATGTTTTGGTTAGGGATTTTTCACCAACTTCCCCTGTATTTTACCATTTTATTCGTAATTATTAAAACTCAATTTAATCATAACAGTATAATTACAGACAATTAAAACATAATTTAATCAAAATAACATTTAAAACTTAATTTATTCAAAACATTGAAAAATGTTTAAATTTCAACCAACCGTCAGTTTATTGGATCGTTATTGAGTCTTCCCGATTTCTTCTCATTCTTTAAATTTATCGTATTCCAGAATAAACATTATATGTGGTTTGTCTTCACCTCCACGAAACACCATTATTGAGTCCACTGTGAACTAATTACATCGAGAATAATGAAGAGGAAATTTTTCGAGATTGAGTTGGAAGAGAAGATATTGAGATATCGTGTGAACTAATTACATCTAATAAAATACGTTCATTTTTGAATGAAAATGAGTTGGAGCAGTTGGCCCAACAAACCCAATTCGGTGATTTAATTAGATTTGAATCAAATTGTAATTTTTAATGAATATACACATCCATGATAGTGCGAGTGATGAATTTTGGATGATGTATCGCAAGATACATGTCAGTTTTTTGTTTTTGAAGTATTGTTTGCTCACCGACCTCAATTGCTCTAAAATTTATCCCACCATATATAAGGAAGATGGATTTAGGCTTCACATAAAAAAAACCAACTCAGCATGATGGAACTTGACCAAACATGATAAGATGTGACACAACATGATGAAACCCGACCGAACGGGATGATATGTGACCCAATGTCACGACCCAGCCCACTTGTGATATTGTCCGCTTTTGGCCCGAGGCCTCACGGCTTT
The DNA here is from genome assembly GCF_012295235.1 of Primulina huaijiensis. Taxonomy (NCBI): domain Eukaryota; kingdom Viridiplantae; phylum Streptophyta; class Magnoliopsida; order Lamiales; family Gesneriaceae; genus Primulina; species Primulina huaijiensis. The sequence continues at coordinate 20,198,196 of NC_133311.1, read as the reverse complement.
AAAACGCGTCACAAAGGATCGTTACACACTCATTTAAATGCTCATCATCTCTCCCGTTGTTTAACGATTTGGGATTTCGCCTTACAAGTGAGCTGGACTGTGACACCCAACATAAGGCAACACGACCCAAAATGATAAAATCCAACCAAACATGATGTTACTCGATCCAACATGACGAAACTCGACCCAACACGATCAAACTCGACCCAAAACCTATTATAAAACTGAAGCAATATCCGACCCAACATGATACAACTCGACAAAACATCTAACAATGATGAAACTCAGCTCCACCCGACCCAAACACTTGAATCCAACCCAACACTTGTAAATTACAAAATACATTTCAATTTTCTAATAAAACAACAAAAAAATCATTATAAAAAATCGAGTATAAATAAAACTGTAAAATTATACTCCCGCTTTTCAAATGATATTTTCTTTGGTTTCCTTTGAGGGAACACGAAAATTTGGGATCTTCAAGTGGAAGAAAGAACGAACGATAACAAATATTATCAATAATTACTATTTTAGCATTCTAAAAGTCGATTTTGTAAAATAAATATATTTAGGGGTGTTATACCGTACCGTATCGTACCGAAAATTATATTCTGTATACCGTACCGAAAATTAAGGTATAAGAAAATTCACACCAATACCGTGTACATATAATAAACATATCGATTATATCAAAATTATACGGCTAAACCATAAAAATTCAAGCAAACACAAAATCCCAGTAAAATAGATTGTCAGATATACATTAATACAGGTTCAAGAGTTAAATAAGCAGGCCCTTTTTCCTAGAAGAAACTGGGATCATATCCATTGGAAGAAGTGGCAAGAATGTAGTAAGCCACAATGTGTCCAAGAGAACCCCACGCAAGAACATCAACGATGTTGAATCCAACAGGGTCGTTGGATTTGAGAAGGCTGACGTATTCCTTGGCACGTTCATCGCCGGCCTCGAAGTGGGAGATCCCGTTCTGCTCCGGCACCTGTTTGGCCACGTTTTCCCTCTGGAAGGAGAAGAACACGAACCTACCCAAGAAAAGAGAGAGGCCGGTGCTCAAGCTGATGACTATAGATGGGTTGAGCTCCGCCTTGACGGTGAGGCTACAGCTGCGTTTCTTGGTGGTGAGAGGGCGGTAGAAGGAGGAGGCGGAGGTGGGCTTGAAGTCTGTGGGCTTGTTGAGGGTTCTTAGACCTTGGAAGGTTGGAGTTGAGAAGAGTGTGGAGGCCATGCTGGGAGGAGCTATCGAAGCCTCTCTTGAAATTTCAATGAAAATTGGATGAGAGAAAAGATAATGATAAGGCTTATATGTTGGGAAGAGATTTGTGGAGGTAAACGCAATGAGGGGAGAAAGAGATTTTGTACGGTGACCTGGCTTTGTGCTATTGGTCGCTAATGGATCAGAGATAGTTAAGACTTGGATTCAGGATTTTGATTTATTTTCTTATTAATTAAATCGAAGGAAGTTGTCACCATGGGATCCGTGGCGCAATGGTAGCGCGTCTGACTCCAGATCAGAAGGTTGCGTGTTCGATTCACGTCGGGTTCAAATCTCCCGATCCCAAACGGGTCCATTTTTTGCTTAACAAAATTTATAAGACCGGCAGATTCATTCACACTAGCTATTTGACACGGTTTTTTTTTATAATTATCGAGGGGACTAAAGTGAAATTTGATAAATTATCGAATGACTAAAATATTATTTGAATTGTTGTAATTTAAAAAAATAAAACAAAATTGTTTGTTGAAATTAAAAAAAATAAAAACAAAAGTGTAATATTGTATCATAGGTAAAATAGAAAAAGCCAAAAACAGACAATGACACTATTTTGTCTTTATTATAGAGATTCTTAATAATAGTAATAGAAAAACCGAAAATATTATGATCCGGTGAAGTTCTCTTGTATGTCAATTAAATAACCAAAAAAATTATGATCTGAAAAAAACAAATTTATATATATCTTTTTTTAACTCTCCCTCAAGAAGTATTTCCTCCCGCGGCCCATCTCATCTTACCATTCATAGTATTTTTAATTGCTTTAAAATCTAAAAATATAGTAAGAATTATTTAAAGATGATATTGTATGTATGTTTAAAATGAAAAAAACAATCAATCCATTAAAAGTTCACATAAAAACATCAAGCATGAACTTAATCCGATCTTTTTCATCAATCCATGCATGAATATTATAACAGCAAACAAAGATCAAACAATCATAAATCATATAGCAACTACACGTGAGATGAATCATCGGAGCCAAACACTCGCGAAAAATCAATTTCTTCTCATAATTTCACATAGAACAATAAACATACATCGCATTTTCTCTTCGCTAAAATGAATACTGGAGACAACGAAATGTGGAAGTCATAAGCGAAATCTTTACAAAGAAAAATATCGAATGAAGTCACGAGAGAACTAAGCACACGTGGAAACTTCTTTAAATGAGCTGCATTGACAACACAAGGGAAGCAACTACAAGAATCAGCATTGGCAAAAGTTCAGAAATCCTCCCACTGCCGCTTGAATTACCAGATTTATCTGACAGTGCAGCTGACGGTGGTAATGCAGGGCATTCAAGGCCCAGCTTCCCTTCTCGGCACTCACTGGCAAATAGACCTGGTGGGTACTTTCCGTAAAGATTGATATAGCTGAACATGGTAGAAGCACAGTCATTCGATAAGTCATTCAAATCATCCACAAATGGACAGGAAAAGTCTTTTAATGCTGAACAGCATAGGTTGGGTGGGTATTGAGGTCCCTTGCACCTGCTGGTGATGATGGTGTAGTTCTGGAACTCGAAGTTCACAGGGCAAGCTGTAGAAATAAATTATAAATTATTGAAATTAAGAACCAGTCGACTCAAACTTTGACATATTGAGCTTTTGCGATGTCATTAATCTTTAAGATAAAATCAAACCATAGATAATTTCAAAAATAAAAAATCAAACCATAGTTTGTAAATACGGAATACAGTGATCGCTCCCTATGCTGAAATTAACAGGAATGATAAGAATCTCTTAAACAAAAGTAATGAAGGAAAGTATATTCTAGTACTCGAGCCATTACCAAATCTGACTGGAACCAAATTTCTTCAGTCTCGTCGAACTACTATAAAGTGAAGTGTTTCCTCTAATTAGAAAATAAAAGATTCAGCCTGCTCCCAAAAAACTGTTGGAAACTATACGTGTATTAATTCTTGGGAGCAAGAAAATGGCTAATGTAATTTGGGCAGAGAGACAATTTGATTTGTTCGGTCGAGCCAAGAGTTAAACTTTTTGTCCTTAAAAAGATATTACCTTGTTACACTACTTACAGTTGTAGGCAATTTGTCTCCCAATATATGACACTCGAACCACTATTTCAAGATAGCATCGCTATAAATCATGAAATCAATAAACCAAAAAATATTTAGATGCCATAGACCACTAACACAAACAATCGTCTATCAATAGTCCAATACCAAGGCTCATTTACTACTGTATCGCCTCCAGCTGAAAGGAAAAGTTGAAAACAACTTGATATTTTTCTATCCTAGTTGAAACATTGAAGCAGACAAGTAAAAGGCCAATGCCCATCTTTCTTTCGTTTTTCCAAATTAAGTTCAATAATTTAGCAGTTGAAGTACTCAGATCTTTACACACTGTATATCTTGGGATAAAAACAAAAGAAAAGAAAACTTAAGCATCATACTTCAAGATTTTCATTTCAATCAGATAGTCTCAATCTACGATAGATCTGACAAGTGCGAAGGCGTGATGACAGGACTACCCAACAAAAATCTTTCCGATCAGAATATTACGATAAAAAAGACGCAAAACGAGAGAAGCGAAAAGGTCAAGAAAATATCAGAATATTACGTTTCTTTGCCTGAAGAAGCCTCCTCTCACTCAAAATTTGGGATCCAAATATACCATCTGCATCAAAAATGTCAAAAAAACAAACAGACCATTAGCACTTACAAAAAGAAAATCGCGAAAAACCGGATTGATGGATAGAAACTCGCGAACCTGAAATGAAGGTAGAAGTTGAGAAGGCGGTGAAAAGGGACAAACATAGAACTAAAACCAAACAACAATTCAACTGAAACGAACCCATTATCCTCGGAGTACAATTCAACCGATTCTAACTCAGATACACGGACATCAACATAAAAGTACAGAGATTTCAGCTAGAAATTGAACATAAAACCCCCAAAAAAAAAAAATCTCCCAGGAGCTGTAATCCAATGCTAAGAATCAGATCTCCTATTGTGGCACAGTTTGGAATGAATCTAGCTGGGCATCTGCCTGCCGTAACTGTATATATTAAATATAGGTGTGGTGTATATGCGGGTATGATAACATGGAAAGCACACAGCGAGGTGCCAGTTTTCAACGCGGAAATGGGTGAAGTTGATTCTACCCCCGCACTTTGAACGGGTAAACCTTCAAGGTGGGACATTTTTATATATTTTTTTTAAGAAGATAACTGTGAATTTTTTTTATTGAACAATTAATTTATAAGAACAATCATCAAAAAATGATTTCACATACTTCATATCTTACCAGATTCAGAGCACCGATCAGTTGGAGCTGAATCTGATACGAAGCGAAAATTATATTATACAAATTAGAAAGACAGGAGTTAATTCTCCAATATTTGGATAGTGTGAATTTTCATATTTTAACATAAGTTGACATAATACAGATAGAAACACCAGCATGCAAAATGGCAATCGGTTGAAATAAACTAATTCTAACAATTTATTTGAGTAATTTTCTAATCTTGAAATTCCAAGATTGTAAAATCCAAAATAATAACGAATTTCGTTTACGAAATATATATATACAAAAATTTTTATGAGACCATCTTACAGATCAGTTTTATTCTATGAATCTATAACCACGTTTAAAATATAAAAAATCATTATTTTTTATATCAAAAATATTATTTTTTTTATAAATATTCAGATCAACTCATCTTTTATATATATATATATTATATATATATATATATATATACACACATTCTAGAATTTTCGATATCAACAAAACTCAAAATATCAAAATGAATGATTTTTTTTTATTCCCGTGATATCGTCAAACTACTTGATTTAAAATATATTAAATTTCACCACGTGATTGATATATTAAATGCCATCTTTTTAAATAAATAGTTAATTATAATAAAACCTTTGTAATTTTTTTAAAAATACATAAATATAAAGTATTTAATTTATAATTAAATATTATTATATCAATATTTAAAGAAAAACATGAGTCGGTTAATCCAAGTAGATAACGTTTGCAAATAATTATATTTCGTACGCAACATATAGAACCAGAAATTAATCTTTAATTTTCGTTGTTTGACAATAACTATTTAGCTATTTGAAGTTCGTGCTTGAAGAAGGTAAAAAAAGCATAAAATTCCAACAAACATGAATTGAAGAACTCCGAGATAGGCATGATTGCACTAGGTCAACGCAAACAAATGAATGGCGTATTATGATTCCATCAATATCAAAGAAAAGAAACTGAAATTAAGTCTTTCAACCTCAGCCTATATCGCAATAAATATTTCTATACTCATTTCAAGAGTTTATTTACATCAACTAGGTTCACTACACGCTACCAAGTGTATGGGTGATGGGCCCAAGGGCATGCAAGTGAAAACAAATTATTGATTCTTTTATAATAAAAGTGATTATGTGTGCAAGGATTTGATGTTTGCAACGCTGTGGAAAAAACACCTCAGACAGCGAAAAAAGTAAGATGCCGCTATTTCCAGGTGCTCACGATGAAAATGAGCAATGGCTCTAAATACCAAAATATGGCTACCTGTTGTGGAGTTGAATTCGTATCTTGACCATCCGCCATTTAACAGAAAAATCTGCGCCGCTGCGAAGTGAAAGTTCAAAATTGCTTAAAGATTATTTGGCAATCACAGAATTTTTTACTTACCAAAAGAGGAGGATGGAAATATGTATATATATCCTTAAACATGTGATGATGGGAGGGGGGCAGGGATCGAGAATGATTAGAAATGATTTAAGAAGTTAGCATTGCTTGGGCAAATGACTTACGTGGAATCTGGTTTCCTGTATATTCTCCAGCAACTGGGTTATCTCAAGCTGCTTTATCACTGTAGCTTGTAATAACTGAAATAAACACAAGAATGGGTCAATTCGTCCATGCCTAAAATCTTTCAATAAATAAAGCATGATTCTCACCTGCTTTGTCTTTTCGAGGTCAACTTCAACAGATTTGATGCGATCCAGCGATCGTTCAAGCATTTGTTCCTTCTCTTGTGGAATTTCAGCTGGCTTCTTGTCGAGCTGCTCCAACAAATTTTCCAGTCTCTGAAGACGTTGGACACATGGAAAGAACCTATCCTCTTCATTAACAACTTCTGCACCAACAGACAGGTCGGCATTTGGTTCTGGTTCACTTTCCAACATATGGGACGGATATATGTAGGTCTGCCTCCTCCAATATTCACCGGGTACATTTCGAATAACCGAAAAGAAATTGACGATGATGGATATTAATGTTCTAGTCATATACCGGAAACTTCTCTTCAGAATTTTCTCTTGGATAGCCTCCAACCAATTCATGACTAAAGTACCTAAAACAATTAGAAAGTGGTGCATCAAATGGAATAATGTGTTTAAATAATGGAAATATCGACCAACTTTATTGGTGCATCAAATGGAATAATGTGTTTAAATAATGGAAATATCAACCAACTTTATCAACGTTGGATTTATTCACCCACTCACATCATCAAGGCAGAATGATTGTATAGTGTTAAATTTGGAAGGAAGAAAGCATGGAACAACTATGCCAAAATGCACGTTCAACTGAAACAAGTTTAAAAACGTCCAAGCAATAACATCGTTCATCAAATAACATGTAATGCAAAACCAGTACGACAATATTTTAAAAACACAGACCTTCAATATTTGCTCTTGCATTGCCATTTGAATTTCTGGCACCGTATCTATTGAAAGACTTGTTTTCCCCTCCTTGTTCATGATCACCGTCTTTATCAGCTGAACTAAAATAGTCATCACAGCTATGGTAGACACAAGGATCGGATGTACTGGCCTACACCAATCATATTTTTTCATTCACATGAGTAAAAATGCAAGCAACTGCACAAGAGTCAAGGACAATGCAGAGCAATATTGGACAAGGGAGTAGGAGGAACGTGCTATACATCATTTGGTAAGGACGGGGTGGAGCAGGTACAAGTATATACGGGATATTTTGGAAAAGATGCTTGGTCGAAAAAACATATAAAAAAAAAATAACCCATCCCAATGTAAAGAATTATATTGGAGAGGGTTGGTTTTAAAAAACTAAAAAATAGTTTGACCAAGGTTAGTTTTTTGACTGCCCCGTATATATACAGGCATAACAAGTAAAGATCAATAAGCAAAAAAAAAGTAAAGATCAGGGAAACATCATAACAAATTGATCATTATAAGTTTCCTATAACAAACTCACTACTTCATGAACAGGGTCCGTTTTCGAGAACAAAGGTCCCCCTTGTCTAGATGGAGAACAAGGATCTTCAACATATGATCCTGATTCACATGTGCGTGTATTGCTGCATTTCCCCTGATAATTAGACAGTCAATATTGGTAACTTGTGGAGTTTTTATTTGAACCAAATTATAATTTGGTGCATTTATTACCTTCAGTGGTCGGATCCTAATGCATGAGTGAATTTTCTGCTGGTCATTTCCTAATTGAGCTATCTGCCTCAACGCAGATGCTTCTGCATTATATACAAGCTAGAAATAGACAGATACATCCAATGACCTTGTGAAAGAAAGCAAGTCACAAGTTCAAGAACAAGGGGGGTAAGTCTACCTTCATAACTTCAGGATCATTCCAAGGGCCCTTATTAGACATCAGGCAACCTCCCTCGACATTGCAAATGCATGATCCACCCAAAAAATCAGGCAACTGGCTGTAAACAAAATAAAAATTGAAAAAAGAAGATGCACATGATATTTTTTCTTGGAAGTCATAATGAGGTAGAAACAGAGTCAAGTAAACCTAGGATCGATGATTTCCAGTAGTTTCCCCGTAGATTTAGGGTCCAAAACCTGTAGCAAAGTGAACAAATATGTGCAGTTAATTGGAATTCCAGTAAATAGGAAATAGACAGTAATGTTTAAAAAAACTATGCATATCCTTTACGTGGATTTTTCCAATAGTTTTAGCATCCAAAAACTTCTGTGCCGCAGGCCAAAGAACCTTCTTGAATCCTGCTCCAGCATTAACAATATACATGTGATGTAGTGTCTGCAAATAGTCGGGCATACACAAATCAAATAGATTACTAGTAATGTCTGAAATATTGTTTCTGATTTGAAACAAAATTGACATCAGAGCAACAAAAATACCTCTGGATAGTAACTGTTGTCAATCTTTGCCATGGCTGCTAATAGATTAGCTGCGGTCTTTGTGAAATTTTTAACCCCCTGGAGTCACCATCCATGAAATTATTTTAAAATGTATCACCTTATAGTTAAAGCATTTTCATTATTAACATAAACAAATCTAAAGAGATTACTGGGAAGATCAAAACATATTTCAGCATTTTGGGAGAAACAACAGGTTAGCACTCTAATCACAATGACAAATAATCCTGAGGCTAAAAAATTAACTTTCGGACCATAAAAATAAATGTAGAGAGGTCCATTCCCACAAACTGAAGGCAAAATTCTATTTTGGCGACAAATGGGTAATTCAAAGTTAAGTAGAAACTAATATCATAATTTTTAAAATTGAAGGTTAAATCAACAAACCAGGCCATGGACGTCCAAAATCGTGGTTGTTGAACATATTCTTCTCTTTTCAGCAATGGAACAAGCTGGGAACTTGTCATATAGAGCCCTTTCAAATTCCTGAACATGATATTTTAAGTATCGTTCAACTGACGTGATACGCATTAGTTTACTAGGGTGAGCTTTTCCAAGCCTTTCAATGTAAACAGGCCTTCCTTCTCTATCAACTCCATGATATCCTTGGGGATAATATTGCAAGACTTCATCCAGCTCCTCGAATTCAAAGTCCTGAAAGACAGTAGTTTGTGGGTAATATATGACAGTATAGTGCTATGATCACAAAGACAGTCTGTTAAAAAATCAGAGTCCCGTAGCGTCAAAACGATCGCATGGAAAGCACAGGATCGCATTGGGGAATGGAAAAAATATTAAAACTCTCATCTCCTAGTTTCTGTGTGCTATATATTCACCTCCAGTATTGTGTCAGCTCCAAATTCGTTCCTCCAGTTAAGCATTTCTTCCCACATTTTAATTGTCTTGTCAATGTTGAAGTCTCTTGCTTTTAAAAACCTAGAAATCATAATTTGTAAAGTAAGAATAAATCCATAAGCATCTAAAACAAGCAAGGAATCCAGTAAATGAAGGAGACGAGAGGAAGAATTTTCGTCTATCCATTATCTTGGTAGGGAAAAATTTAGAATTCGGGAAAGGGACACCCCATCTTACAACCATCTCACCCACCTCTTGGAAGCTTCTCCAGGATTATAAAAAAGCCAGAAAATAGTACGTCCATCAAATCGACATGTTCAAGAGTCAATTTAACTTCATGAATCAAAAGAAACGTTGAAAAACTTGTGTTTATTTTTCTTTCGCAATTACTCCCACAACAAAGAATTAACTTGCCAATTACATTGGAAAGAAACAGTGACAACAAATTTGTGACATTGTAGTTTATAAATGTTATACGATTTCTTTATCAGACAATTGCTATGGTCTGAACCCCTTCAAGTGAAAATCAAAACATGCAAAAAGGATGGGATCCCCAGAAACTCAAAAATACTCACCTCAGCAAAGTATGGTAATCATCATGTCTAACTGGTAATAAATCCCTATCAAGGAGGTTTTGACGCAATTCACAGACAGTACTCTCCTCTCTTGCGTCCCGTACATCCTCAATGGAAACGGAAGACACTCTAAAATCAACTTTCCTTTTCCCTCTTTTTTTTAGAGAATGTGTGAGCCTGTTTGAAGCATTTATTGCTTTCTTCTTTAGAGAACCGATTTTCGATCTCCTTCTTTCATCATCCGAATTTTCATAATATGATTTCCGATCCTTGGTTTCATCATTTACTTCCAGTACTTCAAATCCTAACATATCAAACATCGATGTTTGGGGATGGAGTGATTAAGAAGCCCATTTCTAATCTAAAACACCATGGCTGAGTAACGATGGCGTAAAAAACTCAAATAATGAAGAAGAGCAGCTAATAACCACACACCTGACATGTCAGCTGGATTCCAAAGAAGAAGCTGGCGTAGAGGGGGAAATAAGCTTGATCCTATGTTCAAAATTATTGGTAAAGAAACCACCAAAACTAAAGCAGCACTGCATCTTCAACATATCAGTGGATTAGTTGTACATACTTTCATGAATAATAAAATGCACGAAAGGATCATTTATAAGGAAGCAGAATAATCCAAATTCCAAATACTAAACCATGTGAATTTTTGGGACAAAGCCAACTTTTTTTTTGTGCATATGCCGTGATAGGTTCAAGCATGGTGTCCAACCATCGTGAAGCCCTTTCCTTCTTTTCTTTGCTTCCTCAGATATTTCCCATGAATTCATAGAGAAATCTTAAAATCTTCTAACAAACAACACAAGTAAATTTGAACGGAAATCGCACCAGATCTGGAAAATTTACATTTGAAACTGGCTACCACAATTCCATAACCAATTTCATGGTCCACTAGCGAGAGAACAATGAGAAAACTTCGAGCTCAAATACTTTATCGCATATTCAGGTCAAAATGTATCAACCAACTGTTGAACCGACACAACGAATCATTTGATGAAATTGCCTCAGCTTAGGACATAAACTATCCCGCAAATCAGACCACGGAAACAATCATTTCTTCCATCTACGACACCTAAAACCTCTATAAACTTAGTTTTCAACAATGTCATTAAATTCCCCAGATCTCACCTGACGTTTTAATCCAAAACCATAAAAATATTTCTGAAAACAGTAAAATAAAACATGCAAATCACACAGTTCATCGCAATAAACCAATTCACGCCAAAGCTATCACGAATATTCACGATAGAAGAAAAGCGAAGAGCAACTTACGAATAAACCTTGACAATCGATAGCAGCAGGATCGCAATACTCGTACGCCTATCGCATAGGTTTTATCGTACTTATTTCACGAAGAATCAAAAAAATCACGCACTGCACGACCAAAAACCTTCACGAGTTTTCTCCATAAATACAAAATTCCCGAAAAAAAAATTGCCGCTACTGAGATCCAAACCAAAGATCTGATCGACTATAGTTATTTCTGTATATTGTACAAAATATATAGGTGTGTTTAGCGTACAAATGCGTGTATGTATAGGTTTTGTGTTACAGCCTTTTCCCTGTTCTGCCACTCAACCAAAACCTGAAGGCTTCTCCCTCCGCTTATTTGACACCCAGTTGTTCCTTATATTATACTGCAATGGGTCCCACCAAAGGAAAGAGGAAATTTCTAGCATCTTTTTTTTTTCCAGCATAAAATTACTGTCTTGTAATTTAATAAAATTAGGTGCGTGCTCCAGTTTTGTACCTTTCGATTCAACCGAGGCTCTCTGTTGGGGATGTTTTTTTTTAACTCCTCTGACCCACATATTTTTTACCATTTCAGATTGCACGTGTCAAGCTTTTCAGTATTTAATTAATTTATTTATTTATTATTAAAACGATAAGGATTTTAATTTGTTGGGAAAAAAAAAAAAGATTAGTGATATATGATATCCAGTAGAGAAGCTCGGTCCACTCTCGATAGTTTTGGGAGAATTTATGCTCAATATTCAGATAGTTTCGAGATGTCATCTTAATGGTTAGGGTCTATCATGATGGCATCTCATTCGCTCAAATCTATCATGTCATATAGGGATCCACTTTGGGCTTCATTTATCTAGATTCGATAGGAGGTCATCCGAGAGCTCATCCCAGCCGACCTCTCATACTTCCACAATCTTGTCGATCAGCAAGGCGTGTACGACCACCAGCATATGTTATCACAGCAATTGAGAAAGTCTCGGCCAGCCTCCCAAGCCGAGCTCCCATAGAAAGCTTGGACTCGCTCAGTACACGTCAAACGAGCTCTTGTCTCAATGAGCCTCCACTCAGATATATCAACATGTAATCCACAGAAATAAAACTCATATAGATTTAATCTAAACTTATCTAAGATTCTGATAATTCAGAGTCCAACTGATTTAGAACTCTATAAATATCAGAGTTTTAGTCGTCAAATAACTTTACTCATACAGGGACTCTTCTCATATTAATATCAGGTTCCGGTCATTATTTATTCATTCATACATTCAATCATTCGGAAATATACGCATTATTCTCTCTATTTTTCTATTCGTTGATTTGAGCGTTAGAACAACCTTCTGACCCTCTTCTAAGTTTATTGTTTGTGCTTCCAGATTCGAGATCCGACCAGAGCTTCCCAAACGCGATCCGGCCTCCCTACATGCTTCACGATTTTCATCAATATCAATATATATTATTATAAACAACATGTAATGGCAATCGTCGGTGTCAGAAGATTGCATGGCAATGAACAGATTCAGGAAAGCTTTTACGCAAATAAAACATGAACCGACCCCGCACCTCGTATTAACAATATCCATCTTCTTTCGGTAGCTTGTCGCGGAACAACTGCTAAACTTAAAGAGTGTTTGATTTGAAACATACTGTGTGTGAGTGAGGATATAAGCATATTGAAAATATTCGTATTGGTACGACAATCGTCAGTCACATAAGAGGAATTACAAATTTTATGATTTCTTTGTATGTTATTGTTTTAATTTTATAATTGTCTGCTGCTTTAACAACTTATTTTATGATTTTAAAACAAAATATTTACAAGTAATTCATGTTCCAAACATTATTAAAAAGGTGAACACTTGAGAGAAATGTCTGTCAAAATTAATATATTATTTATGATGGTTTTTTTTTTTTTTTTTTTTTTTTTTTTTTTTTTTTTTATGNTGAGTTAGAAATCTGAACTACTATACTCTACACATAATCTATGTCTCTTTCATTACATTATAAATTAAACATAGAAATACATTTATGACTCAATTATTACATGGGATCTATAATAGTATGTTACCATATATTAAGTTTTGGGCAAATTTAGAAGACAGTCAAATGGGAGAAAGCGATGGATGATCTATTTGAAAATGAAAGGAGAATAAAGAAAATAGAATGGAGGAGACCGACGATTGCGGTACATAGTGGAGTGATGAATATAGCACACCCATTGTCCCACTCTTTGTGCCTCAACTCATTAACCAATTTCGCTTGGGGAAGATAAGAAAATCATAGTTTTTAGACTAAATTACATTTTCTTTTTTCTCTAATTTGCACCTATTTAATTTCGATTTTTTTTAACAGTGAATTTGAATTTTTATTTTTGCCTTTGTAAATTGTACGTTTTTTTTTTCTTCATTTTTTGTTTTTTTATTAAACCGAGTTCATCGTGTCTTTTAAATAAATTTAAAAAGACAAAAAATGAGGAAAAAAATATAAGACTAAACTCGAAAATCCATCGTAACATGACCAAAAATAAAAAATAATAATTTATATGACTAAAAATACAAATTCACCATCAAAAAAACTAAAAATAAAAAAGTATAAATTACAAAATCAAAAGTATAATCTTCTTGAATAAAAACCCTAAGAACAGTACTCTTCAAGACTATTTATGTTTTTTTTATAAATATATTTTAAAAAAATTTATCACATTGAAACTATTTAAGTCGGTCATGTCATTACAAATGTCAAATAAACATGAGTTCGAGTTTAAACGGACTAATCGCACCAATTTCTTTATGAAAAGTCTAAAAGGCATAAAACCTATTAAATATATATTTTAAAAATCAAACACATTCACGATTTTTTTTATAATAACTCAAGCACATTTAACTCACCTGCTCTACATGCTCGAATACAACTAAATGATTAAATTGTGTTAGAAGAGAGGTTATTTAGCATGGAGGATTGCGACAAAGCAACGACAACAGATTTTCCTAAGGAAGCCCTGAATCCACGTTACATCATGTGGTAGAAAATCCATTCCCATATTAATCAATGAGTAGAGATGGCGAAGAAAGTACGAGAAACAATTGAAATGTCATAATCTCGTTTCATACAAATGGAAAGATCCGCACGGCTTAAATCAAGATGTACTGCAAAAAGAAATTTAAATTTTTTAAGGCAAAATCATATGTCCGTCACATAATAATCAAACTAGGTGAATCAGAATAATTTTGTCAGAGTTAAACGTCACCAATTATAAAGGAAAGTTTCGTGTTTCAAAGCTGCATACGGTTATCGGATCCTATTTTGTGAGACATCTATGAAAAACTATTACTTTTCATGGTAAGAGTATTACTTTTTATTGTGAATATCGGTAGGACTGACACGTCTCACAGATAAAGATTCGTGAAACCGTCTCACAAGAGACTTACTCAAATAAATATTCATCTTCAGATACATTCTCGTAATGGCATTGACCATTTTTTAGATCCGGGGACTAAGTTAATTCGAGGCATAACAGTAAGCTCAGTATAATTAGGCCTAATATTCCTATACTTGTCATTTTCGTTAGAATCACAAATATCCTCCATTGGCAGAGTACAAGAAGAAAATAATTTAATCTACAGTGAGAGACGTCATAATGGTTCTTATTGGGTTGGGCTTAATTAATCATGGTTTATAGTATTGAGTTTCATATTGGGCTGGGCTTATATTTGGGCTTCTTTGCAGGCAATGAGCAGAACTTCAATTCAATTGTAATAACTAACCGAACCGATTAAATTAAAAATTTTGGTTTTGTAAAATTAAGAAATTTGATGGTCAAATCGGTTCACCCAGTTTTATTTTCGATACTTTTGAATAAAAATAAAAATCGGTTAAACTGAATAAAGTTAAACTTATATTTTTTTATATTCGCTTTTACTATAATGTTTAAATAAAAATACTCATTTATTAAAAAAAAATTGGCTATTTTTTTATACAAACCAAAAAAAATCGGTTTTAATTTGGTTCAATTTTTTTATTTAATTTGAATTAAATCGATTTTGTCGATAATTTTGATTTAACTGAAATTCTGTTCATCCTTGATTTATCAATGGTAATATAATTATTTAATATTATTTTTAAAATTTGCAACCTTATTGCTCTTCTTATTGCGATTATTTTTGTTAGGACATCTCCAATGGGAGCTCCTTTGTCCGCTGTTCAACTAAATTAATACTTTTTTATATTAAAATATTATCAAATATATTAAAGAAATTAAATGAAACTTGGACCAAATGACGTTGATATTACTTTATCATGATGAAATGAAACTTCACGTAGCTCAAACTTCTTTCGGCGGATCACCTAGTAGAAGGTATTACAATCAAGATCGAACACGGTCGTCTTTTCAATTATTACTTCTTTGATCAACCAATATATTCCCATGAAGTACTCTGAAGACGATTTTAGATGCGAAGAAATTTATTCTTTCGCATAGTCAATGTCTTGAAAAATCATTCAGAATATTTTGAATGTGAGGTTGATACAACAAGAAGACATGTTTGTCATCCGTTCAGAAATGCGTTGTCGATATCCGTCAATTGGCGTATGGATCCCTTGTTGATGTTTGCGATGAGTACTTACATATAGGTGAAACAACTGTCCTAAAATACATGGTCGATTTCTTTCGGTGCGTGATTGAAGTATTTGGGACTCAATACTTAAGAATGCTTAATGTTTCTAACATCCAATATTTGCTAGAAATGCATGAGCAGAAACACGACTTTCATAACATGTTGGGAGCCTCGATTGTATGCATTGGGAATGGAGAAATCATGTCGTTGCTTGGAAAGGCCAGTTCACTTTAGGCGATCATGAAACAATTGTACTTGAAACAATTGCATCTATATACTTGTGGATATGACATGCTTTTTTTGAAATATCAACGTCGTGTAATGGTACCAACGTGTTGAACAGTTTACCTTTATTCAACGTCGTCCTACAAGGACACATTAACTATTAGTTTTACATTAAAGAGTTAACAACACATTATGTGCAAAAATATACTCTCTAACTAATGAGATATGCCTAGAATGAGTTACTTTTGTCAAAAACTTTCCTCCTCCTCGGGATTCCAAGAGAAAGATGTTCAATAAAAAACAAAAAGTTACAAGAAAATACGTCGAGCGAGCATTTGAGTTGCTCCAATCTCGTTGGACAATGATAAGAGGTATTTTGATAAAAAAAAAATAACTTGAAGTATATCATATATATATATATATATAATTTTGTATAACATGATTATTAAATACGAAATGATATAACAATTAATTGGTCGGATGATGAAAGAGGTCCTCCAACACAAATATCTCTTGGCTGAGTTGGCTCTACGGAATAGTTTCAATAATGCAACCGGGAAAAATGAGAACTACCGGCCCGGCCCGGCCCGGGTCTCATATATTTGGCCCCTTCACAATTTTAAAATGACCCGCACTATCCGTGTAATAATTTGATCTGTGTGATAAATACTTGGAGGGAGAGCGATGATAAGATCGGCCGCACAAACGCAAAGTTCGTGAAGCACAGTAACACGTGGAGCTCCAATCATGGGCCCCAATCGATGTTAGGAACAAAAAAAGAAAAAAAGAAATTGTACCCTTCGTCTCTAAGCTTCCGATCTTGCGTTCGATTCTAAAGAAATAAGCTTTTTTAGGCAATTGGATTCCTTTTCTTTATTATTCTTTTTCAGTGGACCCTTTTGGCGATTCCAATATTGCTTGATTCGGTTAACCAAGATTCAACCTTTGGATTTATCCTCGTGGTCGAAGGTTATTGTGCCTCTCTCTCTCTATTCTTGCTCTTTTGCGGAATTATGATATGAAATCTGAGAGTGATTGTTCTGATTCTTGATGTTTGTATTGTGAAAAGGTGGTATAAAATTGTTTCCTGATCATTGCTGAAATAATGAGGATAAACGAATAAAAAAAGGTTTGAATATGTGGTTCTTTGTCACCATATTAAGCTTGTGAGGTACTGTTAGAAATTAAGTTTTAGATTTATATGCTTTCGGCTTCAAACGGATGTAGGAGGACGGCGTGTGGACTTGCAGTAAATAAGCTTTGGTCGATACTATCCTTTCTTGACATAGACGTAGGTGTGGGAAAAGTTAGCTATGTGGACCATCTTTGGGATTTTTCGTTGCTCCGATATAGGAACTTGCTATGGATTTGGTAATTACTATTTTACTAATTAGATATATTTCATCATATCTTTCAAATGGCACCCAAGTTCCACTCGTTGTTCACAGTTTCGGTTTGCACAGCGTCCTAGCACCCAACGGTGATTGAATGAACCGTTAAGGTCGGGCCAGGGTGGAAAGTATTAGACAGTTATGTTATTTTTATCTTAATTTCATTTGTCTATACTCACATGCTGGGTGTTTTTGTAGTTAAAGCGGGCTGTGGCTAAGTTGTGGTATTAACTCCTTACCTTTTTATATATATATATATGTTCAGGAGCATACCGCGATTGATTTACCAACCGAAAATGGGAGGTGCAGTGGTTAAGGGAGAGTCTCCTAAGGCTTCGGTACCAGAGTCGAAGCTCGAGGCTAAAATAATCGAGGCCATGAAGAGGAGAGAAGTTGGAGGGAGCACCATAAAATCATTGAACACCATTATCTTAAAATTCCCCAAAATCGACGAAAGCTTAAGAAAGTGCAAAGCAACATTCGAAGAATTTGGTAAGAGTCGCTACATTTAATCACTGATAGTCTTTTTGTGAGACTGAAATGTTCAAGGGTTTTGGACATTGTTATTTCTGAATCTAATTCCAAGGTTCACTTTTAATATGAGTGATTCATATGCTTTCAAATTCCAGCATTTAAATAGTGATTAAATACGTAAAAACCTGAAAATCAGAAAAATGCATGATTTGTTGATAGACGAGGATGGAAATGGAGCAATAGATCTACAAGAACTGAAGCACTGTCTCAACAAGATGGAAATTAGTTTCACGGATGAGGAAACCAATGATCTCTTTGAGGCGTGTGATATAAACGAAGACATGGGAATGAACTTCAATGAATTTATTGTTCTTCTGTGTCTCGTCTACCTTTTGAAGGAAGATCCGACCTCAAAGCATACAGTTTCGAAAGTATCCTGTCAAATCTAAATCTATTTGATATTTCTGTCTTTTGTCTTTTATGATAACCTATGCTTTAACTTCAGAAATGATTCTATATTTTACATGTTCTGTGAAACTCAACCATACAGCCACAAAGTACCCACGATTGCTTCTATCAATCAGGAAATCTTGTCTTTCTTGAAATGCATAGATAATTCTTTTGCTATCGCTAAGATCGTCAGTCATTCTTTTGAAAGTACTTTGGAATGCTCGAGTCTGATATAATACCGCGTCTCTTCTGCATGTGTTTTGCATGATTGGGAGGAATTTTTCACTAGTTAATCAGTTCCAGTATCATCAGTAGTGATGATGTCTTTTTTTCTGCATTGGATTTTATGCTTCTTAACATTAATAGAAATCATGCATTGGAATACCTAATCTGGAGGCTACCTTTGAAACAATAGTGGATGCATTTGTGTTTTTGGACAAGAACAAGGATGGCTATGTGAGCAAGAACGAGATGGTTGATGCTATAAACGAAACTACTTCAGGGGAACGGTCTTCTGGGAGAATAGCCATGAAAAGATTTGGTCAGTAGTCAGTACTCTTATTTTCTCTCTAACCAATCCTGATCTTGCGATCATATGTTACTCAAGTATATCTTATTTCATGATATGATAACTCCAAAGTAGAAAACCCAACCTTCTCCTTTGGAAAATCTTGATACGAACTATATATGCTTAAAGGTCTACCTGAAGGCCATTTTTTCCATTTCTGCAGAAGAGATGGACTGGGATAAAAATGGGACAGTGAACTTCAAGGAGTTTCTTTTTGCTTTTACTAGTTGGGTTGGGATCGAAGATTTTGAGGACGAAGAAGAAGAAGAAGATTCTTGAACTGAATTCTCGTCTCTGCCGCCAAAATCGTTGAGCATTGGACATTGTTTTTTTTATTTTGCCACTTACGAAGAATAAACATATTTTTACTCTTCCAATAATACGTTGGTCTAAAGTTGAGGATATAATCGTGTTGTGTTCCTTTTCCTCCTCACATGTTCTGTAAATAAGAATGTATTTTAGGTCAGATTGCATCACTTGTCTTTTATCTTCTGTTTTCTACTTCTATTCCAGTGCTTTTTTTTTTTTTTTTTTTACCACAAACAAGTGAATGAAACCCATACACCCATTGCTCACGAATGTAAGAGTAGTCAGAGACCGAGCCTAAGTCCCTATTCGAACTTCTTCTTTGTTTATTAAAGTCTTATAAACAGACTCATAAGCATCCTACCTTGGTGAATAAATAGAATTAAACCAGTAAATGATCGCCAAAATGCAATTTATTACATAACAAAAGATAACACGGATACAAGAATAATTATAATACATAAATCCACTAGATTAAATCCACTCCCGGTCAGTACAGTAACGGCTAATATTGGCCTTTATTTATCAAATACAGCATAACCAACTGCCCACAAATTCCATATTTTCAAAACTATCATCACAAGCATACAATAAATGAAACAATATGACAATGTTTGGGTAGAGAATACTCTGACCAAACCGCCTAAGCAACATACATACTCAAGCCCCTCGATTAAAGATCCATTACAACAATCACATACTGATAATATATCGACGCCCAGGTATAAGAAAAGCACACGTCATACGATGTAAACAAGTTAGACCACTCGACAGTGCCAGTGCTGCCATGGCTGCTAGAGGCAACAGCTGGGCACACTTTTGGTATGGTAACTGCTGTTGTTTTAGCAGAAATGAACTTTATGCAACCAAAGGTTACCCCCGAGTTTTCGCCCTTTTCATTCCAAGGCTGCTGTTGAAGGGGGATACAGAGCCAGACATTTGAGAGCCTTCGTCCCGAAGAGTGCCATTGAGCATAGCAAGTTCTCGCAACTGCTGCTTCTTATAAAAATCTTGAGATTCGTCCTACATTTAGTCATTATGAATTTAAGAAAAATCATACAGATAAAGAACTAAATTGCATATCTGGTGTTCGGCAAGTGGCTGTAAGTTACCATTGGCTTAAGTAAATCTTCCAATATCTCACGTGCCTGCATCAGACGCGCATCTATTATCTCAACTGGAAGTTCTGCCTCGACAAGTATGTGGAGAGGTTCGTTAAGATGCTCATATCCTGTTTTTCCCCTCATTGCCTCTTCCTTCAGATCACAGTGTCGAAATATGTTACTTCAGCTCATTGCAAACAAACTCACTCATGGAAAAAGATGCAAAAGTGCAATATAGCTAAGCTAAGACGATTTTCTGGATTAACATGAATCATAGCTCAATACTAAAAATTTGACTAAATTTAACAAAAAAATATGCTATGGGTCCAACTAAAGGATAAATGATATTTAGAAAGATGAAGTTCATGTTAAGCAGCATATATGAAGTTGTTCTATAAAAAATTACTGAATCGCTGCGCTCTTTGGCAGACAAATTTTAGACAGGATGAAAACACATATACACAGGAAAAAAAAACATAACCAAAATTACCCTCACGGGATCCTTTATGCTGCCACGTCCTCTGATCAGAACACGACAATCAGTAGTTGCTTCAACTCGCTTCAAAGAGTTCCCTCTTGGACCAAGGAGACGACCAACAAAATTGAACTGCAACATAGGACATCATATCAAGTGACAAAATGCCTAAAAATCAGAGATACAAGAACACCATTTAGAGGAAGAGAAGTGAGTGGTACATTAGGATATTGATCCACTGGAACATCAACACGTATGCTTTGCTTGACGATAAGACCTGATGAGCTACCCTGGGAGTGGGAACCAAACCAGTTCTGTGCGGAAGAGGGCTGCACCAAACTCGACATCTGCAAGTTACAACTCCAAATATTGTAAGGAGGTCACATTAAAATGGTGAGAAGACTATCCCTTTCTTTGTGTGCATCCATTATTATAGATAGCTTAGAACATGCAATGTTTCCATATTATAAGACCGAGGGAACCAAAAATTGAAAACATACAACACAAACTGCAAAAGCAAAAGCAAAAGCATATATAACTCCAAGGTTGAAATGATGGAACATTCCTATGCATGCTTACATCCCAGCAGAACCACTCTGGAACAACGAATCACAATTGGATACCAGTATGGCAATTAATATTAAATGAATTCACATTAAAATAGCATCATGTAATACAAAAAATGAGGGCTCCACAAGCAAGTTAGTGGAGGAAGGGTTAGGCGTCTGTTAGAAGTCAGAAACCAAGATGCTGGATTATAAAAAAATAAGCATGCCAAAATCTTTCCAGGAGTCAAAATAGGATGGATATTAAACCACGGAGAAAGTGGCCTCCCTTGCAGGAATCCATAGAAAATTAGCAATAGCTATTAATATAAGTCACATGTCCAATGCCAGGTTACTGCAACAGAATGACTCCAACTAATTATGTGAAATTCTAAATCAATGTACTCAGCTAATTCTATGCCACTCCTGAAATTTTTAGCTTCAAACTACCTGTCACGAGACAGTTGGAACTTTTAATTTATAATGCACCGAGATGAAATAATGAAGTCGGATTGAAAGTTAAAAGTTAACTTTTCAAAAAGTAAAGAATTAGATCAAGTAAATGGTTATGTTAACAGTTAGTATCCATACTTCTGATTGAAATGGTGATGCCCATATGCTCACATTAGCTCCTCCATTTGAATATATTCCTCCTGATGCCAGGGGGCTTGCATGTTCAAGCCCACTTTGTTCTAAAACCGATGCATTCCCCAACAGCGCAGATACACGTAATATTTCTGCTTCAAAAAGGTCAATTTCCAAGAACAAGATGTACCAGTTAGCATTAGTTAAGAAATTAGTGAGCATTGACCACAATATGGACAGACAAGACCTCTGTTAACAGGTTAGTTAAAATCAATACTC
The DNA here is from genome assembly GCF_012295235.1 of Primulina huaijiensis. NCBI lineage: Eukaryota > Viridiplantae > Streptophyta > Magnoliopsida > Lamiales > Gesneriaceae > Primulina > Primulina huaijiensis. The sequence goes on along the minus strand of NC_133311.1, from coordinate 20,176,059 downwards.
CCCACAGTAAAGACAAGGAGATCTACTGAAGTTAAAAGTTGTAGTAAATCTCCAACTAACCAAATTGACCAAATCATAGACATTAGACATCAGTAGTCTAGTCATGGTAATAGATAGACCAAGGAGAATAAAACTGATAAATGACACAGTTTTACCCCAGGGCTTTCAGAAATCTTGTTCAAAACTGAAATGAATAGCTAAATACCCTATAACATAAAAAAAAAGGGGCCTCCAGGGTCTAGGAGGCCACCCAGACACATTCACATGCGTTGGAAAAATAAGAAGAGAAACAGAAGGAAGGATCACTTCATATATTCTCGACTGACATTTGATTTCAGTAATCGAGAATGAAAATTTCATCCTAAAGAGGTTTGTGCACTACTTTACTCTTACAAAGCCCAGGCTTAAGATCTCACTATTCAGAACATTAACAAAGAGTCTTACACATAACTACATAAGTATACTGTATACCGTTTTTGTTTGTTTCAAGCTTTTTTGTTCATGCACCCTAAAGCAGAATCCAAGAAAATAACTTTAAGAAGATACAGTCTTGAAAGACAAGATATTCTACATTTCAACTTTCAAGAATATTTCAGTACACTGTTTTCGACAGAATAAACATTAAAACGAAAAAGGAAAATAAAGAACTCCAGCTAATCAACAATAAAGCACTGGAGATGGTTGAAGTGTGTGGGATCTGTCACTTAACTGTCCTCCGGAATCAACAAAATTGTGATAAGAAGCCTCAAAAAACATGTCCCACCAATAAAAACATCCAAAAGCACTCTTACGGAATAATAGGTACTTATGCACTGACAATTGACAAACCTACGCTGACAAATAATTTGATAAAATCACACAATCAGCAATTGTAGCTCCATGAATTATGTTAATACCACATTCATGCAGATAACTTAGGGCGAGTGGAATGGACAAATGAAGGTTGAACCCAAAAAGGCGCAAGTGGGATGCACAAATAAAGGTTGAACCCAAAAAGGTGATATTTAGGAAGCAAATGTATTTTGGAAATGAACCGAATTCACCTAGATATTCCATTCTCTAACCACTTGATCAATGAAGTTAAAAAACGGCAAAATATATTTTGAAAATTCAATTTATATCAAGGCCAGTTTGTAATAATACTTTATCCTGATGGTGTCTTGATTAGTGGGAAAAAGTGTGAAATCCAACGGGCAGATTTACAAAATATAGTTGAAAACTTTGAGATAACACAAGGCCAATAAGGATGTGTCACCAATCACAAGGTCAACTGTACATCTACATCACACAATCATACAACCATTTCAATCATAAATTGAGACTAAATTTTTCCACTCTGCCATTCAATCATTTTACTGCTAATGCCTTCTCTTCTCTACTATTTCATGATAGTCGTTTGGGGCTTACTTTCATCTTGTTCTTTTACCTTCTCAATAGCTTGAGATAGCAATTTATTTCCCATATAAAATCTAGTGTATTTCAAATAGATCACTAGATCACAACACCATCCACTGTGCATGCAATGGCCTCGGACTACAAAGTCAGAGGTTCAAATTCGCCTGCTATATCATCACCGAGGAACTCAATAAGCGCATAGATTATACTCAATCTTAGGTGAAAAAAGTTATTTCTCAATCTTGTGGTATTTTAATATAATTTTCAGAAAGGGCAATTAGGAGACAGGTCAAATGAAATGTCTAGTAACACAGTTATTCTATCTCCAATTGTTATGTACAAAGTTTGGAACTAATGGTCACAGTCTTTCCTGGGTACCTGAGATGTGGATTAAGGTGGATGAAATTTAATTACCTTTGCCCTCCATGATGGTAAATGTTGCATTAAGAGCATATAGACGCAAAAGATAAACTACTTTTCATTGTTATCATTGACATTTCACAACAGACCTAGTGCTCTCTAATCTGAACTATTAGAACAAACCGGTGCGGAGCTTATTAAGTCCTGTTGTTTATTACCAGAAGTAGTTACTTCCGCATAAAGCCTAATAGACAGTAAAAATCTCTATTTTTTTAAGCTCTACTTTGAAATAAACGTGAATATATCTAGTATGATAGGATTTAAAATTTAAAATGATGAAAAACAGGAATTTCTCATGCATGATTCACATCACTGGAGTTAGACTCAGTACGATCCCCACAACCTTCCTGCAAGAGATTATGATTTTTTTTTCAAAAGCTAGTTTTGTACTTATAACTGTTCCTTTGATGAAATTTGGTGCAATCAAGCATTGGCTGGAAGGAGAAAACTCACTCATATCATATACACAGAAATTGTTCCTGCATTTCACACCTCTAAACTCTAAGGTGGCAATGAGATTGTATTTCCATCAATTTTTTGCCAAAACACAGAAAAGAAAAATCAAGGACGTCTAGATATTATTTTTGAACAAAAGATATCTCACCTTGATTCAGTAACCGGTAGCTATTTGGTAGCACAGCCATAAATGGATTAAGTTTGATCTTTTCTACAAACAACTCGGATAAATACCTGATGAATCGGAAAACATTAGTTACCATAGCTATATAAGAAATAATGAAAGGAGTCACCCATAAAAATTATTAAATCAACAAGATCTGCTTTGAACTTTTATGCTTTGATAATGATAAAAATATAGTAATTCTGTTCCCACTAGAGAATTCAAAAACACCTAAGGAGAAGAAAAATCCTGCATCAAATTACTGGTCGAGTAAATCGACATTCTTGCTCCTGGTCCAGCCCCCGAGGTCTTTGCTAAGTTTTATTATTATTATTAAATTAAAGACTATAAATGTTGCAGATTCTTATTCTAATGGATTCGTTATTTGGACCATCCAGGGAGACTGGAGAGAGGTTTGGTCCCCTTTCCTAGCATGCGGCAAAAAAAAAAATGGATTCAGGTAACCGGTTCTTAGTCCAAGAAAAAACATAGGTTATTGGCATGGCTACTACTTTTTCCTTTCTTCCAGTTTCCCCACAAATTGATCCTGCGGTGGCATGACAAGCCATTCTATTTGTCAAAGAGTGAAGATATTGAAAGCTAGATCGGCATGCGGTGAGTAATGCACGGGTGAAAGCAGTCAAATCTTTATTCGAATGACCACACAAATGATTCACTGGAATAGGATTAAATATAAAGTCCTAATTATTGGCTCATCTAAAAGTTAAATATAAATCACATAAGGAAGATGCTCATCAAATAGTCGAAAGAATCGAATAAAAACTCGCTGCATATCAAACATGATTCTACTTAATAAAGAACAGTAAGAAAATGAAGATCCATCCAGAGCGTACATCAAGTAACATTCACGGATTCAATCACATAAGCACGGTACGCAAATCGAGATAGTATTTCTAAAAGATCTACTGTAAAATTCGACATAAACCAACCGACATAACAAAACAAAGCAAGAAACCAAAAATTACTTTTCCTGCTCCACTAAAGCAGAGGCGGAACGAATCCCGGCAGCCGCGGATATGTGTGGAGCGTGAGGCGCTGATGGGGACGGTGAGTACGCCATGTACCTGCCAGAAGACATCATTCACGGCGGCGATGATGACGACGGGGCAACCCAAACACCAACGACACACAGAACAGCGGTAGACTATACCGGACCAGTATGAGCAGGCGGCGGTTTAGTGGGTAATAACTGAATGGAGGAGGGTAGGGGAACGGCGTCGGTAGAGCAAAAGCTAAACGTGGAAGAGGGAAGAAAAACGTGAATGGAAGGGTGCGTATTTATAGAGTGATGGAAGCAGGTCATTCTACTGTATTGTTGTATTCTTACAGCCGTAACCCGATTTGCCACTGCTAAAAAGGAAGGGTAAATTTTTTGGGAAATTCTATGTTTCATCCACCCTCGGATCAAAAGCAGATGGTGTACCATCTGATCAACGGTGAATGTTCATCCACGCCTTTCAATACTTTTTTCCCTTAATCCTGATGAAAATTATTAGACCATAAATTAAAATACAAAGAGAACATAATTACTTTTCATCTCAATTTATCGTAAAATATAAGTCAAACTTAAAACAATATGTCGTTGTTCAAACCAAATGGCATATACAGATAAAATCAAGGGTTTTTTTTAGATATTTATATATGAGATGAGGAAGATTCGAACTCGAGTAGTACACAACTGAAGTAAGGTAAAATCATGAGAGCTAATATTGGGTCCCAAAAGCAGAGTTTATAACGTAGATAAATAAATTGATATTTTATATATAATTTCAAAACAAGATATAATCAAGAGTTTTTTTAGATCTGTATATATGAAATAAGGAAGATTCGAACTCGAGTCGTACACGAATGAAGTAAGATAAAATTATGGGAGTTAATGTTGAGTCTAAAAGCTAAGTAAATTGATATTTTATATATAATTTCTAAACCATTCTTAGATTCAAAGAGAGAGGAAAACATTTTTGATGGGTGGGCTGGTGGCCTTGGTTTTGCTGCCATACAACGACGATGATCATTTGTTTGAGCCTTAGCCTCAATCATTGATGCTTCAACGAACCTTCCTTTTCTTGAATTCTATGCTCCTACATTTGACACGTTTTTTTCTCTTTTCCGAGCACCTCCATTTTTGTTTCTGTCATTGAGCACGACTTGGATACTAAAATATGGTAGGATAGGATCGAGTTTGTTATTCATTAAAATAAATTATCAATGAGAAAACTTAATAATTAATTTTCGATACATTGACCACTGTTCAAGTAGTTGGTGTTATCATTTGCAAGATAAGTAATTGTTCGTGAACTTTTAGTCTAATTTGATTCTAAAATGTAAATGTGGTTCTCAAATCCGGCTAGGTTGGCCTTCAATGATCGATCGGAAAATTTTGTTGGATTTTCTAAGGTCAAAGAGCAAATATTATACACATCTCTCTATTTGTTGAGCACCCGAAAAACTCCCTTTAATAATAATTTCGTATACATTTGTCATGATCTTGAAAAAATCCACCAGAATGGTGTCTTCCAGCTTAACAACAATGTCTTGGGGAATTCCGGATTTATTACAATTGTGCGTGTTGGGGAATTACACCTCCGAAACGATGCCGACCACGATGATAATAGTACCCAAAAACTTGCGGAATAAAATAACCAACAAGAACACAAATATTTACGTGGTTCACCCAATATAGGCTACGTCCACGGAGCACTGCAACTTTTATAACCGGAAGAAATATTACAACAAGTGTATACACCAATACACTCAATATTTCTCACACTCCCAACCCGAGTATACCGAGAAAATAATTTCTCTAACTCACACAAGAGAATTCCCGCACTCAAGAAAAAAATACACTCTTTTTTTCTATGCACTCTCTATTTATCAAAGCTAAAAAGCTTTTGATTTTGGGATACAATAACTGAAGGAATTGAGCTCTATTTATAACTAATTCCCTCGTTCAGTTTTAATAAAAATTCGATGTGGGATGAGTTTATATTATTATTTAATTTAATGTGGGCCCCACCCCATAATAATTCACCTAACAATTCTCCCACTTGAAGACTTGATTTCAATCATGTCTTCACACCATCATTGCAGCAGCTCATATATCTCCATTTATACCTGCAGTCCAACTGAAGTTGAACACAACTTCAGTTTGTCCATGGTTACCGTCTTCGTGAGCATATCGGCTGGATTTTTACTTCCAGGAATCTTCTCCAGCATCAAGACTCCATCTTCCAGCACTGATCTGATGAAATGGTACCTAACCTGTATATGCTTTGTCCTAGCATGATAAACAGGATTTTTTGCTAAATGAATAGCACTCTGACTGTCACAGTATAATGTGCTATCTTCAAGCTTCTGACCCAATTCCTCCAGAAAGGATTTCAACCATATCATCTCCTTGCTAGCTTCTGTAACTGCAACATACTCAGCCTCAGTAGTCGAAAGCGCAACAATCTTTTGCAGCTTAGACACCCAGCTTACAACTGTACCACCTAATGTGAACACATATCCAGTAGTACTTTTCCTGCCATCCAGGTCACCACCCATATCGGCATCGACAAAACCCTGTAAGCCAAATTTTGATCTCCTGAAGCATAAAGAACAACTAGCAGTACCTTTCAAATACCTGAGAATCCACTTAACTGCTTCCCAGTGTTGCTTTCCTGGATTACTCATAAACCTGCTCACAACTCCCACTGCATGTGCTATGTCTGGTCTTGTGCACACCATTGCATACATGAGGCTTCCGACAGCAGAAGCATAAGGAACCTTATTCATATAAGACTGCTCCTGCTCCGTCGATGGTGATTGTGCTTTGGTTAGTTTGAAATGACTAGCCAAAGGAGTACTAACAGATTTAGCTTTATCCATATTAAATCTGCTAACCACCTTTTTCACGTACTCTTCTTGAGATACCTTCAAGAATCCATTCACCCGGTCTCTGAAGATCCCCATTCCAAGGATTTGCTTTGCAGCACCCAAATCCTTCATGGCAAATTCCTTTGATAAATCTTTCTTGAGTTTATCAATTTCTTCCAGATAAGCTCCAGCTATCAGCATATCATCTACATATAGCAGTAGTATGATATAAGAACCGTCAAACTTTTTCACATAACAGCAGTGATCAGCTTGACACCTTAGGAATCCATTTTCACTCATGAATCCATCAAACTTCTTGTACCACTGTCTTGGAGCTTGTTTGAGACCGTACAAGCTATTCTGAAGTTTGCATACCATTCTCTCTTTTCCCCGTACTTCAAAGCCCTGTGGCTGCTTCATATAAATTTCTTCATCTAGGTCACCGTGAAGAAACGCAGTCTTTACATCCAACTGCTCCAAATGTAAGTCTTCCTTCGCCACTAGTCCAAGTACAGTCCTGATAGTGGTTAATTTAACCACCGGAGAGAAAATCTCGGTGTAATCAATTCCTTCCCGTTGTTGGAAGCCTTTTACAACAAGTCTTGCCTTGTACCGCTTGCTACCATCATGCTCTTCTTTTAACCGGTACACCCACTTGTTATGTAACGCCTTTTTGCCTTGCGGAAGTTCTGTCAACTCCCACGTCTGATTGGATGACAGTGAATCCATCTCATCTTCCATGGCCAACTCCCACTTGGTTGAATCATCATTTTGCATTGCCTCTTCATAGGTCTCCGGTTCACCTTTGTCTGTCAGCAAAATATAGTGAAGTGCAGGGGAGTATCTCTCAGGTGGTCTAATGGTTCTCAAAGATCTCCTGAGTTCAATCACCGGAGTTTGTGGGTCATCATCTTGTGCAGTTTCTTCTTCATCTTCCTGGTTACTGGTTTTCGATTCATTCACAGGAATGTTTGTCAATGGCACTTCATCAGTCTTCTCGACTTCAGGACATTCATCTCCAGCTCCAATGTCTGACTTGTCCTTGTACAGAAGTTTCTCATTAAAGATTACATCCCTGCTCCGAATGATCTTCCGATTTTGGTCATCCCAGAAACGATAACCAAACTCATTATCTCCATAACCAATAAAGAAGCACTTCTTTGATTTCGGATCAAGTTTTGTTCTGCTTGCTGAATCAATATGAACATAGGATAGACATCCAAACACTTTCAAGAAAGAAAGGTTTACTTCTTTGCCGCTCCAAACCTCTTCGGGTATTTTGTAGTCCAGTGGTACCGAAGGTCCTCTGTTGATCAGATATGCTGCAGTGTTAACAGCATCAGCCCAGAATGATTTTGGCAATCCAGAATGCAATCTCATGCTCCTTGCGCGTTCATTCAAGGTCCTGTTCATCCTTTCAGCTACACCATTCTGTTGAGGTGTACCAGGAATGGTTTTCTCCATCTTGATCCCGTTCTGTGCACAATATTTCTTGAACTCATCATCTTCATATTCTCCACCATTGTCAGACCGTAAGCACTTCACCTTCAAGTTGGTCTCATTTTCCACCATGGCTTTCCACCTTTTAAAGGTCTCGTAAACATCAGATTTATTTTTCAGAAAATAAACCCAAACTTTTCTACTCGAATCGTCAATGAATGTGACATAGTATCTCGAGCCTCCAAGGGATGTCACAGGAGATGGTCCCCATACATCAGTATGAACCAGCTCCAACTTGGCTGCTTTCGGTTCTTTACCGCCTTTTGAAAAGCTCACCTTCTTCTGCTTTCCAAAGATACAGCTTTCACATAGTTGGTGTTCAACAGTCTTTAATTCTGGTAGCTTTCCTTTTGACACCAACATCTTCATTCCCTTCTCACTCATGTGTCCAAGTCTATAATGCCATAGACTTGAATTGGCTCCAGCATCCACAGCTGCTAATGTGTCTCTGCAACTGGAAGTCATATACAATGTTCCAGTTTTCTTTCCTCGAGCAACAATCATGGCTCCTTTGTTCACTTTCCAGGAACCATCACCGAAGGTCACATTGTGGCCTTCATCATCGAGCTGTCCCACCGAGATCAGATTGCGTGTCAAATTTGGTACATGTCTGACTTTGTTGATTTTCCAGACAGATCCATTTGACATCTTCATCCGTACATCACCCATACCAACAATTTCCAAGGGTTTTCCATCAGCCAGGAAAACTTTTCCGTAATCGCCAGCGATGTAATTATCAAATACATCGCGATCACCAGTGGTATGAAACGAAGCTCCCGAGTCCATAACCCAAGAATCAACAGGGCTTTCCATGGATAATAGCAGAGCATCATGTACTTCATCAGTGACAGCATTGGCATTATTTTTCATTGATCTGCAGTTCTTTTTCAGGTGACCAGTCTCACCACAGCTCCAGCACTTCATATTCTTTTCAGAGATGTTTTTGTCTTTTCCATTTCTTGACTTGGATCTACCGCGCCATCGGTTGGAACTCCTTTCACCACTCCTGCCTCTTCCTCTGTTATCAAGATTTAGAGCAGATCTCGATGATGTTGCTTCACCCGAGTCTTTCCTGCGAACTTCTTCAGCTAGGATTTGATCTCTAACATCATTGAGTTGTAGTTTTCCTTTTCCAACAGAGTTGCTAACCGCTGCCCGCATCGGTTCCCAAGTGTCTGGTAAAGACGCCAGAAGAATAAGTGCACGAATCTCATCATCAAATTTGATGTCCACCGATGTCAGCTGGGAGACAATCGTGTTGAATTCATTTATGTGTTTTGCCACCGAAGCACCTTCTCCCATCTTCAAGTTGAATAACTTCTTCATGAGATGTACTTTGTTGTTTGCTGATGGCTTCTCGTACATGTCTGACAGAATGGTCATCATCTCCTCCGTGGTTTTGGCCTCCGCCACGTTATGCGCCACGTTCTTTGTTAGGGTCAATCGTATGACACCTAAAACCTGTCGGTCAAGGAGCTCCCAATCATCATCCTCCATCTTTTCCGGTTTCTTTCCTGATAGAGGTTGATGCAGCTTCTTACTGTACAGATAATCTCTTATCTGTAACCGCCAGAACGAAAAATCTGTTCCGTCGAACTTGTTGATTCCCGGTCCCGATCCATCATCTCCGGCCATCACTTCTCTAGCCTTAGCAAAAAATCTAAAAAATCTTTTCTGATGTGGAAGATCAGACAAAGCTGCAACCACAGAGCATACTCAGAATTCTTAAGAATTTTCACAACAAGGCTCTGATACCAGTTGTTGGGGAATTACACCCCCGAAACGATGCCGACCACGATGATAATAGTACCCAAAAACTTGCGGAATAAAATAACCAACAAGAACACAAAGATTTACGTGGTTCACCCAATATAGGCTACGTCCACGGAGCACTGCAACTTTTATAACCGGAAGAAATATTACAACAAGTGTATACACCAATACACTCAATATTTCTCACACTCCCAACCCGAGTATACCGAGAAAATAATTTCTCTAACTCACACAAGAGAATTCCCGCACTCAAGAAAAAAATACACTCTTTTTTTCTATGCACTCTCTATTTATCAAAGCTAAAAGGCTTTTGATTTTGGGATACAATAACTGAAGGAATTGAGCTCTATTTATAACTAATTCCCTTGTTCAGTTTTAATAAAAATTCGATGTGGGATGAGTTTATATTATTATTTAATTTAATGTGGGCCCCACCCCATAATAATTCACCTAACAGTGCGTGGAGGCACAACCAAAACGATATTTATCTGTTGAATAGGTCTCTTGTGAGATGTGTTGATCTGATCCATAATTATCATCAAAGTAATGTTTTGACATAAAAAAATTGTTTTTTCATGGGTGGATTGGATCAAATATTTGTCTTATAAATTGATTTGTGAGACATTCTCACGAGAGTGTTTGTATATTTATAAAATGTAAATGTGAATATTATTAAAGAGGGAAAAAAGTGACATAAATTTTTTTTCACAAAATAAATTTCTTAATTATTGACAGATGAGGATAAAATTATTTATTTGGAGCCAAAAGGCACCGTATATCTCAAGGAACGTGGTTGGTGTGACGTCACTATAAGAATTTCGCATACCTCCGTGTATTTTGGAGGTTGATTGTGACATTAAAGGCCAAAAAATTAAATAAATAAAATAGAAATGGTGACCCAATGGACCGCGAGACTTTTAATAATAATAATAATTATTATTATTCGAATAATTTTTTGATATTTTCTTATAGAATGAAATTATACTTTATGTAATATATCAAAGAAACCAATAAAACCAAGTGAAATTTAAGAAACCGATGAATTTGCTAAATAATTTTTTTAAAAAATAAACTATATAAATTTCTGAATAATTACAGATCATACCAAAAAGGTTTTAAAAAAAACGCATTCAACCAATTATTGTCGTACATTCAATTTTGAATGAAAAAATATTAATCCGATTCATATTTATATTTTTTTAAATATATATTTATCTAAGTTTAACTAATGAAACATTCTATGCAGTCGATGAGTTTGACGACTTCACTATTGCGATTAGAGCGAAAGATCCTTAGATAATTCATATTTCTAATTTTATAGTTCTTATAATCCGATAATCGGATCGAATTAATTTGTTTTATCAACTAATCAAATTAAATTGTTGAATTAATTTGATTCGATGCATCCTTCAAATTGACAATAATATAATGTATTGTTTGTATAATATTTTTTTTATAATTTATTTGCTTTATATTTAAATGATAATCAAAATATAATTATAAAAAATAATGAGACACTGTAATTTTCATATATGAAATTAAATAATAAATAGAAAAAAGAGAAAAAAAATTCAAATGTTTGAGAAACAAAAACTCTATCCATTGTGCTACAGGTGACTTACATTAAAATTTTATTATTGTATTAATATATGTAATTATTAAAATAAACTATGATATTAAAAATTAGTTATTTTAAATGTCTTAAATTTAATAATATAGTATACATATAATAGAAAATAAATATAATAATAATAATATAGATATAGAGAGAAGATCCTTTAACTGTGGGGAGGCTCCAGTCTCCGCATAAAAGTTAAGGGTGCAGACACAATAAAGTGATATTTCAGGGGCATCAATGCAAATATTCAAAGGCGCCGTACATAGAAATCGACTTCGCCGTCTCCTGTTCGTTAAAATCAAATGCTACGGAAGAATGGCACCTTAGGTCAGGAGGTGGATTCGAGTTCCATAAATTGTCGAAGTAAATTCAAGCCGAGAAGCTTCGGGATAAGAGAATCCGCATTGTGAGTAATGGAGGAATCACTGCCCTTCAAAAACCTCCACAGTAGGGAGTACCAAGGCCACAAGAAGAAGGTACTCCGTCGAACCTCGAACTCCAATCAATATTCTTGTTTTTTCTGTGTTGAATCGACTTTATTTACTCCAATTTCATTGCTAAATTGAATCGAACTTTTGTTATCTGCCTTTATGCTATGCGGCGAGAAGGTGCATTCGGTGGCGTGGAATTGCACGGGCACGAAACTAGCTTCAGGCTCTGTTGATCAGACTGCTCGAATATGGCACATTGAACCCCACGGTCATGTAAGATTTTGGTTTTTTTTTCATATTGTTTGATTTTCACTACAAATTATTGCCTTCCGCCTATATTTTAATTTCCTCTCTTTTGAAAATTGACTTTTCTTGGCTAACTTAAAGTGAATGGAATATGGTTAGGTTGGATAAAGGAAGTTCTCCTTTACGCAGTTAGATTAAAAAATGGACTGAAATTTATATTGCAAACTATTTTATGTGACAGAGTTTGGTGATGGAACCTGCAGGAATTTTATCACTCAGCAGTCCGGCTTGTATATTTGTAAACATTTCTTGTTTTGTTGCATTGTTCCCTACCCCTAGGCCGACCCCAACCATGAAGTTGAGGGTAGTTTACCTAATTTTGTTCTGGGAAGATGAGAAGCTGAAGGTAGAAAAATTTCTCTAGTTATTTTTCCAGACTAGGGATCAGCCCTATGAAATTAGCTTTCTTATAGTGTTCATAGTATGGCAAATCTCAGTCCCGTTCCACGGGCAATGCAATTATGCAACACGAGGTAAACTAAGTGTTTGTTACAGCAAGTTGCTTGTTAATTTGGTTGTGCAGAGCAAAGCTAAAGATAGCGAGCTAAAAGGCCACGCAGATAGTGTCGATCAGTTATGCTGGGATCCAAAACATGCTGATTTGATTGCAACTGCATCAGGCGATAAGACAGTTCGCTTGTGGGATGCTCGTAGTAAGTGACATGAATGTTGCGTTGGAATTGTGTTGAAAAACTGTGAATTACCTTGTTAAAAGGCTTCACATTTAATATCTGAAGATGCAATATGCATATATTGTTCCAATGTTGCATCATGCACAATCGTGATTTATTTAAAAAATTTGCAATCTAAATGAATGAAAAAATACTGGTGTCTTGGAGTGAAAATGATAGAGGGATGGTTGAGTTAGTTTGGTGACTTGCTCTTTTTACTTGAAGTCCACTCCTCTTCCCTTCTCTTATTTCTTGTCAAGACTAGAAATACGACAACATAAGGTATATATATTCCTTCATGGTTGTGATGCCATTGTGTTAAAAATTGCAATCTAAATGAATAACTACTACAAGATGTTGTGATGGTTTTAAAAATTGTAATGGTGTTAAAGATTCCGTTGTGGTTTATTATTTTTCATTTTCAGGTGCAAAATGCTCACAGCAGGTAGAGCTCAGCGGGGAGAACATAAATATTACCTATAAGCCTGATGGCACTCATATAGCCGTCGGTAACAGGGTAAGCATTTATTTTATTCATAGCCTGACCTTTTCATCCTGCAATCAGTGTTTTCGGAACCGGATTGGCCGGTTCGACCTGGAACCGGTCACGTGTCCGGTCCAAGACACCCTAAAACCGTTTTGGCGGTCAAACCGGACTCTAACCCGATTGAACGTTGAACCGGCTATGAACCGAAAAACCGGTTGATTGAGCCGGTTTCGAATTTTTTTATTTTTATTTTTTGAAATTTTTTTTTAAATCTTAAATTTAATATTTTGTTATATATATACATTATTATTTGGAATTTGTAGTTAAAAATATTATTTTAGTAATAATATGATTTATTTAATTTTTGTTTTTAAAACATAGATTACTATAATTAATATTTTGAATATATGTATATAGTTACTTAAGGTTTTAAACTTTGGTAAATTTATTTTTTTGTATATTTATATATGTCTTATAAGTATATTTAGATTTTAAACTTAGATAACTATATTTTTTATTATTATTTATATACACATTTAAAATCTTTATAATTTTAAATATATTATTTATGATATTATATTATTATTTTATTTAATATAACGATTTTCCGGTCTGACTTGTTGAACCGTTTTTCAAACTAAACCGGTTCGATCACCGGTCCGGATATAAATTATCTTCAGTAATGTAGATAATTTATTTCCTCTCAGCAAAGTATGTGATGGCTGATGCTCTCCCTTGTTTTCTTTCTGCACTCAAGGATGACGAATTAACTATTTTGGATGTTCGCAAATTCAAGCCAATACATAAACGCAAGTTCAATTATGAGGTAATTTTCATTTCTCGTCAAGTTTTAGTCAGATAAATGGTTCGATAAAATAGCCGGAACACTTGATTGGTCTTTTCTGTTTGTGCTTTAGATATTGTATATCCTTGCTGTAAATAGTAAACCATCTATTTAAAGTATTCTTTTGTGGAAAGAAAGTTCCTCTGGTGATTAACTTTGGTCCAGTTTGGTATTATTTATTTGCCTTATCATGATATTGTGTTCTGATTTAAGGTTGGAAGTACAGCCTCGTTTCTTAAACGTGTTTTGTTCATGAATTGTTCTTAGAACATGGAAAAATTGTGGGAGCCTTGTCACCCTTATCACAGCTTAGTTCCTCTGCGTTTATCTTTGAATTGTAATGATTTGTACTTTTGTTTTCCTCATGGTTTCAACATTGTTCCTTGTCAGGTGAATGAGATTGCATGGAACATGACAGGGGACATATTCTTTTTAACTACTGGGAATGGTGAGATTAATCCTTAAAGTTGGGTTAGATATTGTTGGGTTGTTTACTATTAGATGTTCAATGTGCTCGAAAATTACTTATTTATTTTCTGCTTTTTTTTTTCATCTTAGGTACTGTAGAAATACTTGCATATCCATCCCTGAAGGCAGTTGACACACTTATGGCTCATACTGCTGGTTGCTATTGTATTGCGATTGACCCATTGGGAAGGTGTGTCCTGTCTTCTGTATCACTCTATTTTGTGTTAATAACAACACACTGGTATAGATTCAGATTTGTTTATTTCCCCCTTTTCAAAAGTGCTATATAAATAGAGAAAAAAACGAAGCTGTCTATTAAATTGTTTGATGGAGATGACAATTGAAGTCCCTTTGTCATTCACAGATATTTTGCTGTTGGAAGCGCTGACTCATTGGTCAGTCTTTGGGATATGAAAGAAATGCTCTGTATCCACACATTCACTAAACTTGAGTAAGTTTCTTTTCTTTGGGGTATGTATTACATTACCTTAGATAATATCTACTCATTCGCAACATGTACTTGCACATTCTGTCAGATGGCCTGTCCGGACATTGAGTTTCAACCACACGGGAGAATTTATTGCTTCTGCGAGTGAGGACTTGTTTATCGATATTGTAAGTTTGCGTATGTTCCTGAATTCCGGGACCACTGGACACCCATATTGGCTTATTCTTCCTCTCACACATACACGGAAAAATGTCATGAAATGATTTACTTGACAAATGGCCAACTACAGTTATTAATAACTCTGTTATTTATCAATGATATTTCTTGTGTTTGCACCAGTCCAATGTTGAAACTGGAAGATCCATCCACCAGATTCCATGCCGGGCTGCCATGAACAGTGTGGAATGGAATCCTAAGTACAACTTACTTGCATATGCTGGAGACGATAAAAACAAGTATCAGGCTGATGAAGGTATCATATTCTATTCATGGATACAAGTTAATTTAAAGCGATTTATGTTGTTGATCATTTACTCTGTTTGGTAATACAGGCGTTTTCCGGATATTTGGCTTTGAGAATGCGTAGCTTCTTGCTAGTATTATACCCAAAAGCCCAAAATTTGTTTGTATGTGAAGAGTGCAAAAGCTCGAAGTCATGCAACGGAACTTTATGATATACATTTTATAAATGTTATTTTTCTATATGAAACGTGAATGAACTCTCTTCTACAAGTATTCTCTCAGTTCCTTTTGACTGGTGAACTTGTTGTCTCGCGTTTCATTTTATAAATTACATCTAAAATTAATTGCTATTTCATAAAATCGCTAAAGATGACTCTAAAAATGAGAAAAAGTGACATTTTATTACTGCATGTAAAGTCTGGATCATTTACAGAAGATAATACTGTGCATGGAGGTATCGGAAGAACACAAGCAGTGTTTCTACGGATGGGACATATCACCGTGATGGGGCAGAATTTGCATGTACAAATAATCTTTATCTTTTAGTAAAGATGTTCATCATGAGTGCGTGCACGAAGGCACGACGAATGAGGTACACTTTTAGCAAAACAACACCAGTGGAGTCTCGGACTCTATCAGCAGTGTCTCTCCCCAGATTGGCTTCAAGAGTCGGGAACATAAAAATCGGACCAATACAGCTTCATTCCTTTTTGTTAATCCCATTTGCTCCATCTTCTTTCTGAATTTTTAACCACTAATTTTTGGCATTTTTTGATACAGAATTAAGAAAATTATATTTTCTGTATCTAGACCTTTTATTTGGCGTTTAAAACTTTGCATTTGCACATTGGGTGATTGCGTCCGCTCGCCATGCAATTAGAAAACGATGAAAAAGTAAATTTTGTGGCTCCAAAAACATTTCAGCTGCATTCTCGTTTCGATAAAATTCTCGACTATGGCCAAGTTGGTCGATGACCATCACGATTAAGCACAAAGGATTAATCTGCATGCTGGAAATACCAAACCTGTAAAACAAACAAGACAAACAGTCGCACAATACCGAGTGCACCAAGTAATTGGCCTCCACTTAATCTCCACACTCGAACTCTTCATTCTCTTCCCATTTTGAGGCTCTTTAAACAGATCAAAACTCTCTCCTTTCATCCTCAGCTCCTGAATACACCGAGTCAGCCCCCGCCCCTCTGTCCGTTCCTTCTGCAACTGCCCTTCCATCTTCCAGTACCTGAAAAGCTTGAACTGAACAAGAAAAACTATCACGGTAGAACAACACAGAGATAAGACACATGAGATCCACCATTTTCTACACCCAAGTTGACGGTCCGCCGAAGAAGATGTGAACAGAATTGTAAAAAAAAGGCCATGAAAAATGAATAAGAAACAGCAGAGTTGGAAGATTTCTTGTTTGATCGAATCCATTCTTGATTCTTTCATGGCTAGCCTACGGCTGCGGAGATCTTCTTCTCTCTGCCAGAGCTTCAGAAGCAAGAAATGGCCGGGGCTTCGGGAAATCTCCGCCAACGGGTGGTGCTGATGGATCAGCTTTTGCTGATGCTCCTCGTCGACTGGGATTTCAACGAAGTGGGCATGTTTTGTTTCCGCCATTTATTAAAGTAATGAACAGATGCCGAGAAAAAAATGAATATAGTAAGTTGAATTCGCAACACAAATGAAGTAGGAAACAAGAACTTGAAATTTGTGAGAGATATTAGCAGAGGATCTAGATGTTCGTCGAATGATTTAGTGGCGGAGGCAGGGGCTTGTTTCGGATATTTAACGTTGTTTAGGATCCCGTCAAACTCGCAACGGTCATATTTCGCAAGTGCTTGAACCATCAACGGTCATTTTTATTTCCCAAGTCAGTTTAAGCAATAACATGAAATATCTAAGGGCATTTTTTTATCCTAAATCTCGATTTCTCATTGAGGAAGATAACTTAACTTTATAGAGGGAAATCTAAAGTTTGATGATTAGGTTATGTTAATAGTATAAAATTGATTGGGTTAAAAAATCACTCTTGCCATGTAAATGTGTTTATCATCATAATAATAATAAAAAAATTAATGATATTAGTAATTTATTTACGCAATTTTGGCTAAAATAAACTAAAATTGATTGTCAAAATATAGTTATATTAGTATAATTAATTGGGAAAAAAAAAACAGAATCAAAAGTATCACAAATACAATACATACATGAATAAAATTGACATTTTACCGTTCTTTTATTTAGTATAACTATATTTAGAATTGAACGAGTTTGTGTCGTAATTCATTTATTTAATAGCTTGATTAATTAAGTTTGAAAACTATAGAAGTTTAACATTAGAGTTTTTTTCTATCAAAACTTCTTGTGAAATATCGAAAAACACACATCACTCCATGAAATTAAATAGACATCATAAATCTTTTGTTTTTACATAAGTTGCACGATTTACCATTGCTAATTTGATGGTTGGAACACCCGTTCGTGTTGCATTTGTAAGACCAATTTTTGAAAAATAATACATGAAATGTACAAAAATGATCTTTTGTTAATCTATAAAGAAAATAAACATAATCATTTTTAGAAAAATTTAATTTTCATATGATAAAATGTGAATTTTCAATATTTTACAGGAGGTTTTGGCTAAAAAAAAACTCTAAGTGTTTGTTTTTGGGGCACATGCACAAATTTTATAAAATATCAAAGACATGCCTATTAAATTTAAAAGTGTGGTTGGGTGAAAACTCTTTAATTATGCTTTCAAATCAAACTCAAAATAATTAATTTTTCAGCAGTTTCCAACTTCGATTTTTGGAACCCTAGCCTCTACGGCGATCCGAGCTGCAATGAAGCTCGTTAGGCCGTATGATTCCAGCTTCAAATTTTGATTTGATCTTCTTCTTACTTTATATNAATGTAACTTGTCTGAATTCCATTCTTGCTATATTTTGGTTCTATTCCGATGGCATGCTTCAGAAGATTTATTACATCATTGGTGTCGACAAACAGATATTAGTAACTTGTTGTGCATCAAAATCATCGACGCCAGAAAGTATTTACAAATAAAACAATAACCATACAACATATATTGATTCTCACATCATAGGAGAAAAAAAAGAAAAATTCCGATGAATATAGTAAATCTTAAGTGGTGCAACAAGATAAAAACTTGTGCTTAAATTATTTGTATTATTCAAAGTCATCAATCGGATTATTAGTTCAAATATAAAGCACATCCCACAAGCACAACCGGAAGAAAATCAAGGAATAGAATTGACAAAAGGTTCAAGTTATCTTATTTTTGTGCAACAAGATGAAATGATTTGAGCTTACCAGTGAGTGTGTGGTTGCATCAAGCAGAAAAGCTTCCAGAAAGATTCTCAGGTGTCCAGCCCTGATTACTGCGAGTAAAAGACTTGATAACTGGTATGTGTTCAACCATCTGCCGGTCCTCGCTGTTATGCCTCAGTGTAGCAATGAATTCCTCAGCCATGTCGCGCAGAACTAGCTCTTCAATCTTGGAAAGTTTGTCGATTCCCAACGGAAGCATCTTCAGATTGGGACACTGATGAAGATTCATTTTCTGAAGTTCCGGCATTGCGCCTTGTTCTATAACAAGAGTATTCAACAGTGAAAACTTTTCGATTACTAAAATCTTTAGCTTCTTGAAAGTTGATGCTTCGAACACCAGTTCTTCACCTTCAAAACTGTCAATTAGCTTAATCTCCTTTAAGTTTGGGAGATCCTTAAGAGCCTTGAGTGGGCAGTCCTTTGATTTTGACCATTTCAGGCCAATCCTTTGCAGATTATCAAGCTTGGAGATCCACCGTGGAAATTCTTTCAGGCGCCCCTTCAAGTATAGTCGCTGAATATTGGAATTGGGATTTTGGATCTCTCCCACTTCAAGAAACTCTTCCTTGGTCTTTGAACATAGATCAAGAGTGGTAAGAGTTTTCAAACGTTCCAGAGATGCACACAAGGATTTTCCGTGTTCTCTCCTGATGCCTACAAGTCCTAGCTTCCTCAACTGCGTTAGCTTTTCCAGCTCCCTTATGATTCCATCCTTTTCGCCAACCTCTACAAGAGACAACTTCTGTAGATTTTTTAAGTTTCCAATTCCCTCAAATATCTTAACACCTTGCACAGAGTCAAAAGCCACATAATTATCCACATTGTATTTGTAGACAAAGAGGTGGCGGAGATGGCAAAGTCTGGAGATCGCTTTTGGAAGCTGTGTCACACTGGTTTGCCTGAGGTCCAAAGTTTTAAGGTAAAATAGCTTCTTAATGGAATCGGGGATTGTCATGATGTTGGTACCCCTCAGACTAAGATACCTGAGAAGGATGAGACGGGTGATTTGTTCGGGAAATTCAGTAAGAGGGGCACCTTGCAAGTCTAAGACTCGTAGCAACTCGAAATCTCGAAAATTGTTACCAAGGTGATCGGCCAGAAATGTATCACATCTGAAGAAAAAAATGAGAAGGGGATGTTAGAAACCGTTTAATTATCATGTCGTCCGCAGCAATAAAAGGAGAATTTTAAAATACCTGAACAAGAAAACGGAACGAATAACAGCAAATTTGATGCTAATTTCTTGCAAATGAGAGCAGTCACCGTGGATGGATAAGCGTCTGGTGACGTGGGTTGCGCTTGTATTTTCTCGTCGGGAAATCGAAGCAAAAATCTCTTCTTTGCACTTTTGAACAATAAATGTTAGCAGGAGGCTTAGCACACGACAGCTTCTAGGCCGGCCATCAAAATCCCAGTTTGAAACATGAACCAAGTTCCTGTGTATCAGTTCAGCGAGGTAATCCTCGGCTACCTCCTCTGCAGTTTTGCTATCTGTTTCTGTCACGAATCGTTCAGCCACCCAAAGGCGTATCAGCCTGCCACGTTCAACAGAATAATCCTCAGGGAAAAGGCCAAAGTACAAGAAACAACTCTTAAGATTGCTAGAGAGATCCAGGTATCCAGGAAGAAGGGTATTCCTGATAGCGGACAGCTCGCTCCCGATTTCACACCCAAGACCCTTGTGAAACTTTTCCCATTCGCTCGGAAGTTTCTCTTTCTGGGCAAGTGCACCGGCAACTGCCAGAATAGCAAAGGGCAGTCGTTCGCATCGTGTTACGATTTCTGAAGAACATGTTTTTAATTCAGAAGGGCATTCTCCATTGTTGTCTTTGAAAGCTGTCTTGCAGAAGAGGCTCCAAGCATCTAACCATTCCAAGCCTTTTAATTCATACACAAATTGAGGTGAGGATGCACATGATGAGGCAATATTTGAGTCCCTCATCGAGACAATTATTCGGCTGCCCAAAAGTCCCTTAGGCAGTGCATCTTTTATACGATCACAATGTTCCTTTTGCCAGATATCATCTAGAACAACTATATATCTCTTTTTTTCCAAATATTTTCTTATCTGGGCCAAGGCCTCTGAAATGTCGAGTGTGTGATATGATTCCTTCCTCCAATCGCAAAATTGCTTCAGCATGTTGATATAGAGCGCCTTCAAATCAAACTGATCCTTAGACACGTGAACCCAAGCATGGCAATCAAATCGTCTTCTAATCCTTGTATTCCAAAACATGTTCTTTAGGAACGTAGTCTTCCCCGACCCCGGAGGACCAACCACGGCTAGTGTGACCAGGCTCTCTTCTCCATCCGTCAATAGACTCATAAATGTTTCCTTCAAGTTTGTGTAACCAACCATCTCATCGTCAAGAAGAAGAGGACTCACCCGGTGTCCAGTCCGTAATCCAGAACCCGATGCCGAATTGGAACTGGAGCTGTCATCTGGAAAAGCTTTAGCCTGTGACTTTATATCCTCGAACTTCCTCTTGATATTTGCTATCTTTTCAGAAATCTTTCTAAGGGGAAACCCATGCCGAATATTGTGGCCGAATTTTCGAGCCCGTTGTGTGAACTTGTGGCTGTGAAATACATTAATTGTGGTGTGGATGACAATCTCATCAAGAACATCCTCGATCTCAAAAGCAATTTCCCGAATTTGCTTCACCTTAACTTCAAGCATTCCATCGGTCTCTCTATGGTCGCCGTTGGCTTCTACGTATGCCTTCATTTTTTCCAACAAATTTCCCATACTGTCGATTTCCTTCCCCATATCTTCATCAACATTGAGTTTTTCAAGAATCTTTGGGACGGCCAACTCAATCAAAATCGATACTGCTGCGCTAATAGCAAGTTCAGCCATATATGATTCTAGCTGATTGCTGGTTGTGAATGAGAGTACTTCTTCTGATGCTCTTTTTTTATATATATTTATACTCTAAGAACTGGTTGAGTAAATTCTTGACAAAAGCTTGTGATGACCAATTCATCATCGAAGGAAACTATAAAAGTCCACTTCAATTGGGAAGATGAAAGGAAACCACCACAAATGACAGTTGTGAATTTTGACGTTAGCTTAAGTACGTCGAAAACACAGATTTGTTGGTACACATTAACCACGAATTCAACTTAGGTGAAGACAAACAACCACTTTCAAACCAGAATCTTAAAGAATATTTTTTACACGAAAACTTTTGTAAGACTTCTCCGGATCAAATTTATGAAAAATATTATGTTTATTTCAAAATTATTATTTTTCATGACATATATAAGTTAAATCGATCTATCTCATAAACATAAATATAGATTCGTTAGACAGAAATTAAAGCGTGTATAAGCGAAGCCAAGAAAGATTCTTATAACTAAGTTTACTTTCGTATAAAAATCAAGAAAGCGAAATCTAACAACTTCTTCGTAATAAATTAATAATGTGTCAGAAACGAGTCTATGATTGAGCAAGTGGTGGAATTATCTTATCTTATATATCTTATAAATGTAGTTCTTGTCACCATATTTATATCCTATCAACTTAATGTACCTTGTGTCGGAAATAAACTTTTTTTTTATTTCAATATCATTATATTACGTAAATCTTTCTTATTTTTATAAAAATTTTGACAATGATCCAAATATTACATATGTATAATTTCTATTCCATTTAAAAAAAAAACTCGGTTATCCATTGTGAAACCATTTGTCAATTTGATATGCAAAAACGTAAAATTATTCAATTAATCATCTTACTTTCAAAACATATGTTCATTTTTAACCAGTACAATTCATTTTATGAATTGTATTTAAATATAATATATTAGGATATTACATTTCGTTTATGACAATTTGTTTAATTTATATAATAAATATATTTTAATATTTTTTAATAATTATATTGGATGGTGATAAAATCAAAACATAAGTATCACAATTTAAATAGATATCTTTATTAATAATTTATTTCACTGGTCAATATTATTATCTTAATAATTTACTTTGATTAAAAAGGTTTATTACTTCCTAGAAAATATAAACATCGCATAAATTATGTACAACATGGTTTTTTTTTTTTTTTACTCCTAATTAGAATATAAATTAAAACAATAGCAATAACAATAACTTGATAATGTTTTTATTTTAGCATTTAAAAAATGGCATTGTATATTTTTTTTTATAAATAAATTATTAACGTAACTGATCGGACAATTCATTCCCACATAGCTTAATCCTTGATTTTTATCATATAACGTTATTGTTATTATCATTATTTATTTATTTTTTGTAACAATATTAAATCATATAACGTTAAAAAACTTATTTAATAATAAAAAATAAATAAATAAAAATTCTAGCAAGTTGCGTTCCAAACAGAAATCAAGAAAGCCAGATCTATTGACTGATAATATAATATGTCAGAAACATGTGGTGGAATTATCTAATGTATTTCATTGGGATGGAAACAAGAAAGATTAAATCTTTGGTGTAAATAAATTTGATTTGCAAGAAGGTTAGATCATGCGATTAATTAACATCTGATTCAATGATTTTTTTCGAATTGAGTTTTATGTTTTTTTAAAATTATATTTAAATCTAACATATTAGATATTACCTTTCATTTTTAGAAAATATAGTAATTTACTCTAGTGTTACAACTTAGATATTTAAAAATAGTTCATCACCCACAGATCGAACATAAAAAAAATCATTGTGCATTTATCGAAAATCTTCAGTTCAAATCTTAACAAGTATTTAAGATAAATAATATTATTTCAACCATTCCTTTTTTAATTTCTGAAATATATTTATATTAGTAATGTCTCTTTCTAGCTAGCTTGTTGTTGGACCATTTATCTTGGTATAATAGTTATACCAAGAACCACTTGTTTGAATATCATTAATTCTAATTAAGATTGGGTTCGAGCCACATGATGCATGGCCCCATGCCATGCATATCAATGACAGACGGTATCTATCTTATATATATCATTGATGGTGCCGACAAAAAGATTTGCATCAAAATCATCGAGCCCGAATGGTTTACGCAGAATAATTACAGATAAAGCAATAACCATGCAGTACATGACATAGCGCACAATTTTTAAATAATAATAAAAAAAAGAGATCTTAAGTTGTGCGACAAGAAGTTTAGGTTCTGGAATCGGTAGAACATATGTTTTTACAGATCGCCCAAAAAAATCCGTGTTGTCTTAATCTCTCTACTTGGGGTAGGAGGCGCGGAGCCAGGATTCTTAAATATCTGGGGCTGGCCCCGTCATGTATTAAACAGTAATGGATTTAGTTAAAATCAAATCGAATATTCTAAAATCGAAATAACTGAACTTTTTTTTCTAACAAATCGAACCGATCAAACTTTACTACGAAAAACTAACAAACCATATTGAGAAAATCGATTATTTCGATCAGTAACACCGTCTACCGAAATTTTAGAATTTTTTTATAATAATTATGTTTTAAATAAAAAATTGCAATATAAAAATTAGATTAAATAAATTTAAATTTTATTTATTAAAAAATATTTTTAAGTATAATACTATTGTCTAATAAATTTTATTCGAAATTTTAATATTTATATCCTTATAAACTTTATTAAAAAACTTAATAATATTAATTTTCTTTATAAAAGTTTAGTTTGTTGTGTTGGCAGAAATTTTATATTAAAAAATAAAATCGAACCGAACTAACTTATATTTTAAAAAAAATTAAACCGAACTTCCGAATTAACCGAATATATGACCAAACGTTTGCCGTTTTACCAAAAGCTATAGTTGGTGGTAATGGTGCAACTCAAATATTTTAAATCGCACAGCAGCCCAAACGTCATGGTTCTATCGCTCTACCTAGTAGGGACAAATATTGCATCTCAACACAGAATCGAATTTTCAAATTAATTCATTTCGATATGTTATTTTGGTTGAAACCAATATTTTATTCACTCATAGACTGTAATTGATGTTTGCTCGTTATTTTTTCATATATGCTTTTTTGGTTTAAAAACAACTTGAAAGATTTATTTTCTCCATTCTTTGAGTTACTTAACTAGAAAAATTCAATATTTTCAAAATTTTATAACAAAGAATTATTTTTCAAATTTCATACTTATTCAATTTTCGGTTATTATAAATAGAAAAATCACAAAACAAGCTCAATAATAATTGCATATAAATAATCATTATACATTTCAATCAATTGATTATTATTCAAAAAATATGCAACAATAGATTTTTAGGGTAAAAATTCAAATTCCAAAATTCATATACATTATAAAATAATATTATTGCAACTTGAATAATCACATCTAAATATTCAATATAATTTTGGAGCCGTTGATTTTTTTTATCTCAAAGTTGTATAATTTTATAGCATATGACAATAAACAATCAATAAATAATAATGAATTATGATTTATAATAATTGTTTTATTTTTAATTTTTAAACATGAGACTACAAAAAATAAAAAAATAAAACTCGTAAAAAATTTGTTTTAATTTTAATATGAGCTGAAAAAATATATAATTTAAAAATATTAAAATTTTTTTAATAAAATAATAGGTGGGGCTGGAGCCCACCCTAGCCCAAGGGTGGCTCCTAGGGTGGGCTCCGCCCCTGGGCCCGTAGGAGTTGACAGAAAGTAATTCGTGTTGTCTTATTTTTACACAGCCCCAAGAAAAAGAAACGAGAAGAAATTACTTATGCTCACCAATGTGTGCTTGCATCATGCAGAAAAGCTTCCCGAAAAATTCTCGAGTGTCCAGATCTCTCATTGTTGAGAGTAAAAGAGTGGACAAGTGGCCGCATACCACTAAAATTACTCTGCATTGCTGGCCGCATACCAAAGTGAATAACTGTAATATCTACTTCCACCATTGATCCGGGGTGGTGCATACCCATAGCTGCAGCAATGCATATAGTACCAAAGTGATCTCGAATCACTGCACCCAAACTATAATTACCGAGGAGCTCCTGAAATCTAGCATCAACATCAAAGTCACAACTGTCCCATGGGAGGAGGCTTCCCAGTCTGAAAATCTTAAACATCAAGGATTGTTTGTATGAATATTTTATATCCACAAGCTTATAATTGGTAGATTTAAGAGTACTGATCATGTTAGTAAATATGCGAACATGGTAGCCGCTCACTGCTAGATGCACTACGCTTTGTATCAACCTTCACCTTTGTACCGATTTTATGGTGTGTACTTGTCTTGATTGATGGATGTAGCTACTTCTTACTTAATTAATGTATAAACTTTATTTTTCCCTTAAAAAAACTTCAAATCTTTATGGCGAGAATAAAGCCAATGATATACATTAACCTTCATATGAATAAAAATAAAGAGAAAATTAATAAAATAGAAGTCTTTCAATATTTCAAAATAAAAGTAAAAAACTTGTCATTTTTCATTATTTGTAATTAGATGAATAATAATAGCAACATCTTTAAAAAAACACCAAGTTTTTAATCATTTCACCAAATATTAAATCAACAATTTAAATATGAATAAACAAATATTAAATCAACTAGCACAAAAAAATTCAGAACTTATAACTCTAGGACTAAATTGTAATTTATGCTAAAACTACGGTTGGTTCGGTTGGTTCTGTTTTTCATTTACAAAACCGAACCTAGAAATATTTTTTTAAAAAAATTAACCTAAACCCAATCGAAAACCGTTTCTACGGTCGGTTCGGCACGGGCTCCTACATGGAATCAAGATTTGTCGTGGTGCTCGAACCATATCTCACTTACTATTTGCGTATGATAGTTTTTTTTCTTTCTTTTTCAGAGCTTCCCCATATGAATCTAACACAAGAGGCAGATCCTTACTACGTATGAGCATGCAAGTGGGCAAGCTATTAACCTACAAAAATCTGGGATATTTTACAGCAATAACATTGATCAAAGCCAAAAAAAAAGGAATTATCGACAATTCTGGGGGTTAAGAACCGGCTATACATCGACAGATATTTGGGGCTTCCGTTGCTTGTTGGCCGTAAAAATAGGGATGTTTTTTGTTATCTTCGTGATATAATTTGGTCACAATTCCATAAATGGAAAAGCAGCTCATTATCATTAATGGCATGCCGTGATGTTCTCATTAAATCTATTACTCATGCGTTACAAACTTATTGTATGAATTGTTTCTTATTTCCTAGCTCAGTACTGCTAGAGGAACTCCAGAAAAAGATGAACTCCTAGCTTCTGGAGGGGTTCAAAACCAAATGGATCACGAAAGGAATACACTGGATTGCATATGATCGGTTATGTACACAGAAAGAATTGGGTGGTTTGGGCTGTCGAAATTTGGGAGGTTATAACCTTGCCATGCTTGCGAAGCAAGGCTGTATATGTATTTCTTCCCTTGATGCTCTATCGTCTCGATTCCTCAAAGCCGGGAAATGATTTTATAAATGCAAGACTAGTGCCAAATCCTAGCTAGCTTCATATGGCGAAGCATCTGGTGCTGATCTTAAGCTATTCTGGCATAATGTATACACTGGAAATATGCAATGGTCGATCCATAAATATTTTTTGCGATCCTTGGTGGCGTGATCCGGAAAACTTCTATATACAGACCTTGATGGAGATCAACGGCTCTGGACAATTTCAGGTCTCATTGATCCATCTTTGCGCCAATGAAATATACATCTGCTATGGACCCTCTTCCCAACACGGGATATCAACGAAATCACCAACATTCCTCTATCATCACTTGTCTCGGAGGATATACAAATCCACATTTCAGCCGAGATGGTACATATTCGATCAGTTAAGTTCGGCTACAGATTCCTTATGGATATCTCTACACATTCCAGTAACCTGCATATATTCTACAACCGGGAATTGGGCTAGGATGTGGAAGCTCGAAGTTCCACCAAAGATCAAGTTTTTTTTTTTTGTGGCGTGGAGTGTGAAACTCTATACCGTACGTGCTGCAAAAAATATACGAGACCAGATTATGGATGTCCATATATGTTGTTTTTTATGCAGCTCCGACATTGAAAATAATCGGCATCTCTTCATTGACTGCCCCCTTATGCACGGACTTATTGGAGCCTCGCTAATTTGATACACCTTGTGGATGAATGCGCAAATGAATCGGAGCCTAGTGGTGTCAATTCAGGTGGGTTCGGATAAGGTTGAAGCATGAGTATTACAAAAACTTTCTCGACCCAAACCCGGACCAACCCGGAAATCATGAACCCGAACCTGAACCAACCGGACCAACACATTTTTTTTTTAAATTTTATTTTTAAGATATATGATTATTTTATTATGCAACGTTAGTATTTTATTATTTAACAAAATAATTAAATAAAAACTCAAAACACATAATAGATATTTTAGTTTAAATATATAATAACAAAACATCACCTAAATATACGATAATTATGTTTCATGGATATAAATATTTAAAATTATGAGTAAAAGTTGTCTAAACTATTAATTACTTCATAAAATAAACAACTGATTAAAAAATTCTATACTTCAGAGAATAATTATTGCATGATAAATATTTATGATATCAATAACAATAAATCATAATTTTTTTTCAAACATCACAAAATAACTTTCGATAAACTTTTAAAAAAATCAATATTTACAAAATAAATATTTGATCAAGCGTCTTCATTTATAAAAATTCATAAATTGAAAATTTACTTGTAAAAAAATTAAAGCATATTTACTACAAAAAACAAAAAATTGTTTAAAAAATCAAATTTTACAAAATAAATATTATATGATAAAATTTATGATATTGATGCATTTACAATAAAAAAAATTAAAACATACAATTTATAAAAATGTAGTCATTATGGTCAACTCAAGTTGACCCAGACCTGACTATTTTATCGGGTAAGCTTTCGGGACCAACCCCAACATGAAAACGCCCAAACCTAACCTGATTTTTTTCAAGTCGACTTGGGTCCGGTTGACGTATCAGGTTCGAAATTGGCTACCATCGGAGTCTTATGCATAATGGTTCTTTCAATGTCTAGAACGTTGTCCATCTCAGATAATCTCCAACCTAGTCATGATCTTATGGAGCATATGGAAATACATGAACAACAAACTATGGAATGATGTCGATAGAGAAGAAAGCGTCAATATATCTTTGGCATCGGATATGCTCTAGCAATGGCAAAGTGTGCCCAAGATCTCCGATCCGGAGATCCACATACCCGAACAAGTGCGTCTCCTGAAACCATTTGCGATGGCGGTCAATTCTTGTGTTAAAATCATTTTATTTCTTATGACAGTCTTGATTTTATTTTGCTTCATGACTGTAAAAAAAGCTGCATTAAAGACATAAAATATATATTCCAAAAAAAGTATTATTCAAGAAAACAAAATAATTGTATTTTTGTAAAATTAAAACAACTTTTTCGTACTTAAGCACATTTTATTTTTCCAGAATTTAAGTAACAACGTTTACCTGGCAACCAAACAAGACCTAAAAACATCGAAGGATCTGGAAGGGAAAAAAACAAATAACACGCCACACTTAAAAAATAAATAATAAATAAAATTAAATTAAAGAGTTTGAAAAAAACCGAAGGATCTAGAAACCCTAGAGAACAGAGCTATATAAATCCCTTCATTTCTTCCAGCAGTCAGTGCCTCTTGCTATAACGCTAAATTCTGCGGAAATAATCTTTGATTTCGATTTTCTTCTATATATTTCGTTGCAAATTGTGTTGTGTGAAGGTGAGATCCGAGATCGCAGCAATGGCGGATACCGAGACGTTTGCATTTCAGGCGGAGATCAACCAGCTGCTGAGCTTGATCATCAACACTTTTTACAGCAACAAGGAGATCTTCCTCCGTGAACTCATCAGTAACGCCTCTGATGTAATGCCCCTCTCCCTATTTTTGTTTTGTTTTGCTTACAATTTAATCTGTTTTTTAACTTGTCTAGATTTAGGGTATGACTCATGTGTCGCGGCAGGTTGTCTGTGATCTATCGTAATTCAGATCTGATGACATATATATTCGGTGTTTTTAGCGTAATTATATGGCGCCTTTATCTATGTACGGAGAATGGAGCCTTGGCTGTGATATTTGATGGCTAATTCCATGAAAAGTGATTTTTGGCAGTTTAGATTAAGTTATATTTTTATGTGATGTGATGCTACTCCTTGTGCTTTCATCTTTTTGTTCGATTATTGATTCCATAAGAAAATATACGATATAGTCATACCTTGGTTTGTAAAAAACATTTGTGGTCGATTTGCTGGTTTGGTGCTTGATAACCCATAGTATACAGCTGGACAGATGCATGAGATTTGTTGTTTTAAAAACCATTAATTCGACATGTGCGATGTTACATACTATAATTGTAACACTGTTTGATAAATATGTTTGTTATTGTAGTTAAGTAAGCAGATTATTTCCCAAGCTCTCTATACTTGGTCATTATTTATAATGGTAGTGGTGGAGAATAGTTTATGTTAGAAACTTTATACGAATGAGTGATGTTGATTTCAGGCTCTTGACAAGATCCGCTTTGAAAGCTTGACTGACAAGAGCAAGCTAGATGCTCAGCCAGAGCTCTTCATCCACATCATCCCTGATAAGACAAACAACACGCTAACCATCGTTGACAGTGGTATTGGAATGTCAAAAGCGGGTAAGTGTTCTTATGGCCAATCTTGTCTTGCAATAAATGGTTTTGTTTGTATTTATGCGGCGGGTATTTTGTGCTGTCATGTGATTAACAGATTTGGTCAACAACCTTGGTACAATTGCGAGATCTGGGACCAAAGAATTTATGGAAGCCATTGCAGCTGGTGCCGATGTCAGCATGATTGGGCAGTTCGGTGTTGGTTTCTATTCAGCATACTTGGTCGCTGATAAGGTCATTGTCACCACAAAGCATAATGATAACGAACAATATGTATGGGAGTCCCAGGCTGGTGGTTCATTCACTGTGACCAGAGATACCTCTGGTGAAAACCTTGGCAGGGGTACCAAGATCACCTTGCATCTGAAAGAGGACCAGCTTGAATATCTCGAGGAGCGCAGGCTGAAGGATTTGGTCAAGAAGCACTCTGAGTTTATTAGCTATCCAATCTCCCTTTGGGTGGAAAAGACTACAGAGAAAGAGATATCTGATGATGAGGACGAGGATGACAAAAAGGATGAAGAAGGAAAGGTTGAAGAAATTGACGAAGAGAATGAAAAAGCTGATAAGAAAAAGAAGAAGATCAAGGAGGTGTCTCACGAGTGGGATTTGGTGAACAAGCAAAAGCCTATCTGGATGAGGAAGCCCGAGGAAATCACAAAGGAAGAATATGCTGCTTTTTACAAGAGCCTCACCAATGACTGGGAGGAACACTTGTCAGTGAAGCACTTCTCTGTCGAGGGTCAGCTTGAGTTCAAGGCTGTTCTCTTTGTTCCTAAGAGGGCGCCATTTGATTTATTTGACACTAAGAAGAAACCGAACAACATTAAGCTTTATGTCCGCCGAGTCTTTATCATGGACAATTGTGAGGAGTTGATACCGGAGTACCTGAGCTTTGTGAAGGGGATTGTGGACTCTGAGGACCTTCCTCTGAACATCTCTCGTGAGATGTTACAGCAGAATAAGATCTTGAAGGTCATCCGCAAGAACCTGGTAAAGAAGTGCCTCGAGCTCTTTTTTGAGATTGCTGAGAACAAGGAAGACTACAACAAATTCTACGAGGCTTTCTCGAAGAATCTAAAGCTTGGTATCCACGAAGATTCTCAGAACAAGAGTAAGATTGCTGAATTGCTCAGGTACCATTCTACCAAGAGCGGTGATGAGTTGACAAGCTTGAAGGATTATGTGACCAGAATGAAGGAAGGCCAAAATGAGATTTATTATATTACTGGTGAGAGCAAGAAGGCTGTTGAGAACTCACCATTCCTTGAGAAGCTAAAGAAGAAGGGTTATGAAGTTCTGTACATGGTTGATGCAATTGACGAGTATGCCATTGGTCAATTGAAGGACTTTGAGGGTAAGAAGCTTGTATCTGCTACCAAGGAAGGTTTAAAGCTGGAGGAGGGAGAGGATGAAAAGAAGAAGGCTGAGTTGTTGAAGGAAAAGTTTGAGGGCCTGTGCAAGGTGATCAAGGATGTTCTTGGTGACAGGGTTGAGAAGGTTGTGGTATCAAATCGTGTGGTCGACTCTCCCTGTTGTTTGGTGACTGGTGAGTACGGGTGGACAGCAAACATGGAGAGAATTATGAAGGCACAAGCTTTGAGAGATTCCAGCATGTCGGGCTACATGTCCAGCAAAAAGACAATGGAGATAAATCCGGAGAACTCAATCATGGAGGAGCTTAGAAAGAGGGCTGATGCCGACAAGAACGACAAGTCGGTTAAGGACTTGGTTATGCTGCTCTTTGAAACTGCTTTACTGACTTCGGGGTTCAGTCTTGATGAACCTAACACCTTTGGCAATAGGATTCATAGGATGCTTAAACTTGGGCTGAGCATCGATGATGATGCTGGTGAGGCTGATGCCGACATGCCTGCATTGGAAGACACAGATGCTGATGCCGAAGGCAGCAAAATGGAGGAAGTTGACTAAATCCTAGGTTGTTTTTGATGAGTTATTGACGGAAGTTTTCCTTTCTTAAAATTATGTAGTGGATTAACGGCGGATGACTGATTTTATGGCTTTTTTTATCTATTGCAATCGAGTATGGTGATACTCTTTTTTAAATTTTTTTAATTTTGTTTGCCGTTTTGTCTTTTACTTTGCGACTGTTTTTAACTGGCCGATTAAATCTCGGTTCTATTTTAACCCTGACATTTTCAGGGGTATCCGAATGCTCCAGTAACGATCTTCTTTGGTGATGGGATATCCTATATTTTTCTATCTTGGTTATTTTTCAAGAACCGGCCCAAATCTAAAGAGAGATGGGGGTAAACGTTACTAAAATTAGTGTAAGAGAATTGGTCATATGAATGTTCAATTTTGGCCATGGTAGCTAAAATGTTCGTATAGGCAATTTTGAGTGTTATGTAAATTAGTAGCTTGTTTATTAAGTTTTTTATTATGGAATATTGAAATGATGTTAGACACTTCAAAGATTATTGGTTTTATGTAACTATTCGGACGAGAAAAAAAAAAACACAAGTCAACATAATTTTATAAGAACGAAACTAAATTAAATATTTTAAAGGATCAAAACATAAAATCTGTCAAACTTAAATGAGCATTTTGGCTAGTTTCCTCTCCCATTAGTCAATGAAGATGGAACGGTGGTTTAAGAGTTGCCAGGCTCATCGGTCAAAAGGAAGGCTTGATTTGATGATGCCAGTATAGTAGATTTAGTACTTGGGAGAAGATTGTGCGTATTTTTTGTGTCTCTTCAAACAAGAAATTGAATAGTGGTTATTATTATTATTTTTCTTTCTTATTATGTTTTTTATGTAATTTATAAATGTTTAATTTTAAATTATCTAGATACTTACCATTTTGGATGGATTGTGTAGACTGAATTTATGACCTCGTAACTACTCGTATACATAAATGATAAAACAAATCTATCGAATTTCCGTGTTTAGTTGTACAGGATTTTCCTAGATTGTTTATAATTTCGAAAAAAATATCTATTGGATATAGATTGAACTATGTTTTATTTT
Organism: Primulina huaijiensis; assembly: GCF_012295235.1. Classification (NCBI taxonomy): domain Eukaryota; kingdom Viridiplantae; phylum Streptophyta; class Magnoliopsida; order Lamiales; family Gesneriaceae; genus Primulina; species Primulina huaijiensis. Next base: position 20,142,755 of record NC_133311.1, on the reverse strand, counting down.
GAATTACAAGATTATAGATGCTAGTGGCTAGTGCCGTGATTTTGCACGCTCGTTATAATTTTTGTTATTTTTAAATTAATAATTTTTTATATTTTTTTATTATAAATAATGAATTATCTAAAAATTTTAAAATATAAATAAAAATATGATTAAATTTAAAAGATAGGATGAGCCGCTATTCGATTTTTACAAAGTCGATGAGCGTTCTTAAAAAACATGACCGTTTAGAAGCCTCAAAATCCGCAAAGACGGTGGCCAGATTTAATATATACAATTTTTGAATTTTTTTTAAAAAATAATGTGCGATATTTTTTCAATTAATTTGTATTGGAAAAAAAAAGAGTTATAGATGAATTATCGGATAAATATGGAGATTGACAATAAAAATTAGATATTTAGGTAAAAAAACGATCTAGACGATAACAGTGCGTGGTCGTCCACTGATGTATTATATATCATATTATTAGGGAGTGTTTGGTAGGGGTGATAAGGTGGGTTTATTTTTTTTAACCCACCTTATCTCTCGTTTGATACGCTTGATTATTTAACCAAGTCAATATATTCTATGAATTATTAGGTTATATTAGATGAGTTAAAATAATAACTACTCACCTCCTATGATTATTTATCTAACTCTTAATCTTTCTTATTTTTCCAATTTTACCCTTCTCCTATATCCAAACTCACCACCACTTCCCGCCACGACCGCCGCCACCGACCACTGACCATCGACACCGCCAGCAGCCGCCGAGAACCTGCCTACGCCGGAGGCCCGACCGATAACTTCCGGCCGTCAGCTGTCGGCGTCGCTGACTGCCAGCTGCACCGACGTTGCCGGAACGTCGCCGCCGCCGGAGTCGAAGAAGAAAAAAAATGAAAAAAGGGCAATTTTGTCCTTTCATCAAAAAATTCAAAATTATCATACACTTAAAAATCTTACCAAACATAACACCATATATTACATTTCTACGACAATCATTTTTTTATCATTTACTTACTAATCATTAGTTTATTTTATCCTCCAAACCAAACCAAACGCGGCCTTACATTCAAAATACCTAGAATAACTAACTTTTATGTTATAACCTAATTTTTTATAAACCAAATTTTTTTTATTAAATTACAAAATATTTTATTTTTTTAATAAACTATTTTTGTAAATTTACATCTCGTATGACCAATCGTTTGCTGCTTTGTCAATATCTATAGTTGATGGTATGGTGCAACTCAAATATTTTAAATTGTACAACAACACAAACATCATATTTCGATTGATCTAACCAGCATGAACAATTACTATACTCAACAATCTCCCTTCAAATAATTGCATTTATTGCAATTAATTATAATCAAACATATGACATTAACTCTGATACTAATTATAAGATCAAGAGTTTGTCGTTTTACCAAAAACTATGTTGAAAATATTACAATTGCATAATTACTAGCTATAGCTTTTGGTAAAGCAACAAATGCTGTGTCTTACAACGGTTATCAGAGCCAAGATCACGAGTTCGATTTTTATTGATAGCAACGAGTGCAATTTTAAAAAAATTGAGCACAAAAAGCCGGGACGGAAAAATGTAACATATAATTTAATAATAAATATTATTATTATTATTATTTTAATTTAAAAAACGAAGGATCTAGAAACCCTAGTAAAACACAATGATATAAAAAGGTCTTTTCTTGCTCCACAAATTGCCTCTTGCTCGCGCCCGCTATATACATCGCTCACAGTACAACCCTAGCATTCGTCTCTCTCAGGTCATTTTTGCGAGGAATTTGAGAAGTAGAGATCGCAGAGATGACGGATACGGAGACGTTTGCATTCCAGGCTGAAATCAACCAGCTGCTGAGTTTGATCATCAACACTTTCTACAGCAATAAGGAGATCTTTCTCCGCGAAATCATCAGTAACTCTTCCGACGTAAGTGTTATGTGGCGATCTAGATCTGTTAGTGTTGGTTTTTCAATTTTTGAGAATATGTTGCAATCTTTGTGCCTCCTAGCATGGATGCGTACAGTCGTTGAAGAGTATAATGAATCCGAAAATTGATGTTGTTTTCTCGCATTTGATCAAATTATCGCTTACCTTTATTCAGGATTATATGTTTTTTTGCTTTCAATTATCAGAAGAACGGACTAGTTTTTTTACATCTGCAGCAATTTAGTCGTTTGTAAACATTATTTGTAGCTACTGAACTGGTTCGTGAGAGTAGTTGTGGATATTAGGCGAAACTAACCTGGATATAGCTGTTTAGAATTTTTGTTTCAATCACTTTGGTTGGGTTAAAGGAAGATATATTTCTGTGATTAACTATCGGTATTGTTGCAATCAGGCTATTGACAAGATTCGTTTTGAAAGCCTGACGGATAAGAGCAAGCTAGATGCTCAGCCAGAGCTCTTTATTCACATTATTCCTGACAAATCCAGCAATACACTGACCATCATTGACAGTGGTATTGGGATGACAAAGGCAGGTAGGTGTCAAATCGTTTTTCTAGTTTTGTTTGATTCTTTATTTTGTTTGATTATTCTTTGCTGAATATCTTTTATGTTACAGACTTAGTAAACAATCTTGGCACAATTGCGAGGTCTGGAACCAAGGAATTCATGGAAGCCCTTGCTGCTGGTGCTGATGTCAGCATGATTGGACAGTTTGGTGTTGGTTTCTACTCAGCTTACTTGGTTGCTGAGAAGGTTATTGTAACTACTAAGCATAACGATGATGAGCAATATGTATGGGAGTCCCAAGCTGGTGGCTCATTCACTGTTACAAGAGATGCTTCTGGTGAAAACCTGGGGAGGGGTACTAAGATTACCCTCCATCTCAAAGAGGACCAGCTTGAATACCTTGAGGAACGCAGGCTGAAGGATTTGGTCAAGAAGCACTCTGAGTTTATTAGCTACCCAATCTCTCTTTGGGTGGAAAAGACTACAGAAAAGGAGATCTCTGATGACGAGGATGAGGAAGACAAAAAGGATGAGGAAGGAAAGGTTGAAGAAGTTGACGAAGAGAAGGAGAAAGCAGAGAAGAAGAAGAAAAAGATCAAAGAAGTGTCTCACGAATGGAATCTGGTGAACAAGCAAAAACCCATATGGATGAGAAAGCCTGAGGAAATCACAAAAGAAGAATATGCTGCTTTTTACAAGAGCCTCACCAATGACTGGGAGGAACACTTGTCAGTGAAGCACTTCTCTGTCGAGGGTCAGCTTGAGTTCAAGGCTGTTCTCTTTGTTCCTAAGAGGGCGCCATTTGATCTATTCGACACTAAGAAGAAACCCAACAACATTAAGCTTTACGTGCGCCGTGTCTTTATCATGGACAACTGTGAGGAGTTGATCCCCGAATACCTGAGCTTTGTGAAAGGAATTGTTGACTCGGAGGACCTTCCTCTTAACATCTCTCGTGAGATGTTGCAGCAGAACAAGATCTTGAAGGTCATCCGCAAGAACCTGGTAAAGAAGTGCCTCGAGCTCTTTTTTGAGATTGCTGAGAACAAGGAAGACTACAACAAATTCTACGAGGCTTTCTCGAAGAATCTAAAGCTTGGTATCCACGAAGATTCTCAGAACAAGAGTAAGATTGCTGAATTGCTCAGGTACCATTCTACCAAGAGCGGTGATGAGTTGACCAGCTTGAAGGACTATGTGACCAGAATGAAGGAAGGCCAAAGTGATATCTACTATATTACTGGTGAGAGCAAGAAGGCTGTTGAGAACTCACCCTTCCTTGAGAAGCTAAAGAAGAAGGGTTATGAAGTCATCTACATGGTTGATGCAATCGATGAGTATGCTGTTGGTCAATTGAAGGAATTTGAGGGTAAGAAACTCGTGTCTGCCACCAAGGAAGGTTTAAAGCTTGAAGAGGGTGAGGATGAGAAGAAGAAGGCCGAGGAGATGAAGACAAAGTTTGAGGGCCTGTGCAAGGTGATCAAGGATGTCCTTGGAGACAAGGTTGAGAAGGTGGTGGTTTCTAATCGTGTTGTGGACTCTCCCTGTTGTTTGGTAACTGGTGAATATGGATGGACTGCAAACATGGAGAGGATCATGAAGGCACAAGCTTTAAGAGATTCTAGCATGGCCGGATACATGTCCAGCAAGAAGACAATGGAGATCAATCCGGAGAACTCGATCATGGAGGAGCTTAGAAAGAGGGCTGATGCTGATAAGAACGACAAGTCGGTGAAGGACTTGGTTATGCTGCTGTTTGAGACTTCTCTTCTGACGTCTGGATTCAGCTTGGATGAGCCCGCGACTTTTGGAAACCGTATTCACAGGATGCTAAAGCTTGGGCTGAGCATTGATGATGATGCTGCCGATGGAGATGTTGATATGCCTGCATTGGAAGAAACCGATGCTGATGCTGAGGGCAGCAAGATGGAGGAAGTGGATTAAACACTATTACTGGGTTGCTTAGTTTGACATACTCTATTTCCTTTTTTCCGCATTTTATTTTATTATGGTTTAGAATGTTTTTAATTGTTTTTTGTTTGAACTAAATATGGTCTCATCTATGCTATATGACTGGCTATTGTAAGCCAAGGATGTAGTTACTGGTTCTGTGTTTTGTTAAAGGCTGTCTCCGCTCAGTGGTCTTTGACGTCTTGTCATACCTAGAATTTTGAACTACAATGTACCATTTTCATATCTGCTAGCCGGATTTGCTATATGATCGCATGCATGGCGAGCCTTATTTTTGCTACGATATAGGATGTTTTTGCACTTATTTTTAAAGTGATACAAACATTTTACGAGAATTAAACATTTGAAAATTTGAAATATATTAAACTTATGAGTTGTCTTGCAAATTACTAACGTGATAAGTTGTTTGATAATATTTGAATATCAAATTGAATATATCATATTCAAGCATGTGTACCTCGTTTCACGAAATCATAAAACGCTCAAAACTTTCTGGGATGCCCTGTAGTTTGGTCGAAATTTCCAAATATATATAATTTGAACTGCAACTCTTTTCCGATTTGAGCAGAAAAGGAAATTTCGACCAATTTTCAAAAAATTCAGTTTATATTCCAAAGTACGGAGATATCTAGAATTAGTTATGACTTTACGCAAGGTTCTTGTTAGTGATGTGTGTGCTTCAAACCTGGATGTTAACTTCCGACAAATTCGAGTTTTATTAAGTCTAATTTACAATCAACTAAATAATCCGAACCCACACACGATTTCGATGTATCAAAGCATGAAAAGAAGGCGAAAAAACAAACACAATGCAACAAAATTGTCACACGAGATGGCAGTCATTGATAAGAAACAAATCATCACGTCTATAAACAAGAAAACTCGGACGCAACGTCTGGGAATCAGGTATCCTCAACTCTTGAGTGGAATACAAAGCTTGGGAACGTCGTCGTGATGTCCCTGTTAAGGAAGAACATGCAATCAGCTAACTTAGGATGCACGATGCCAGCACATAAATTCACACACAAGCACAATATTTTCTGATCGTATAAATTTTATGGCAGTACAAGAAAATATCTCAACAAATTCGAGTCTACATGATTCCCAAAGATTCTGGTGCCGAAGTTTTTATGTCGTGAGTTTCCATAAGTACATTTTCTCACTTTGGACCGGCACATAATTATTTCACTAAATAGCCTATCCTTTCGTTTCATCAGCATACTCTTAATTGCATGAAGTTAAAGTAAGAGTAGATATGCGGACACCAAAATTGGCACATACTTGAGATATTGAAGTGTCATATTTTTCAAAAGCGAAGGATGCCTCAAAACTAGACTTCTCCATTCTTCTTTATCAATTTTTCCATCATGCTTCGTATCAGCTTCCTCAAAAGTCTGAAATAGAACTAAAATATCCATGAAACGTAAAAACAAGTTCAAACAAATGACAAAGCATCGATTAACCAATGCTAATGTTATCGATTGACCACTAAGAATCTCTGTAATATTATGACAAGAAGCCAAACTTGAAATAGCTTTTCATTTGAGTGGTTTGATTCAACCAACAGTTGTCTAGTTTTCATTCACAAACTGAAGGAAGGGGTGGGGGGAGATGTTAGTTATCCCACATCAGTCAGATAAAATCCCAGAGAGTTGCACATATAGACTCGAACAATCATCCTCTTGAGTTAGTTTTTGGACTTATAGGAGAGATGAGAAGGTCAAAACAAAGTTAGGTAGATGAACAACCTTGTCAATGATGCTCTCTATAACTTCATCTGACAGGTTCATACCAGATTCAGCCAGAGTGGCAACCACCATTTGCTTGACCTGTATATTTCAAGCCATAAAATTAATATGTTAGTAAAATAAGACTTTATGACATTATGCCGTCTATTTAAGACTTAAGCCTTAAGCAACAGTTTGAGCTACTTCTCAACACTTTTAGTACATAAAATAGGTCAACTGCGTGAACTTGTTATTTAGGGTATGATTAGACAGGATGTGGACACGGTTAACACCAAATTTCAGCTTAAATATTTTCATAAAGCATGCAGTTCCATTTTCGATTGAACAACTAGCATAAAAGTAACTTGACATATTACGGAAATCCTCAGTTTTCCAAATGACATATTCAAGCAAATTTACAAGGTCTGTATTGAGGGTCTCTCAACTGTTGAGACATATGTTATCCCATGCCCAACCAGTGGCGATGGAAATAAATCTAGAAGATACTAAAAGGCAAAAGATAAATTTCAATCCTTGAGCATTCGGAGTCTCATTAATTAAAGTAAAAGAAAAGGGAATAAATTTGAAATGTTTTGATGAAGGTTGTATGTCCTTGAACACACCGCAGATATTGACATTATTAGAGTTATTATTAAGAATCCCTTATGCAAAAAGCAATGGATGATAAAATAATCACAACACACGCACACAAGAAGCATTACAAGCTGTACATTGTGGTTATAACAAACATATGCTCCACACAATGTATAACCATCAAGCAAAAATGCAATACATGTGGGGAAAGGTTTCCGTTTTCCTGCTTCTCTTGTTAAGCATATGTACAGTCACTCTTACTCGAGAATCATAATATTTACATAATATATGTACATCTGTATGCATATGGGTACATAAAAGCTGACAAATAAAGGAGTAATAGGTTAAGATATCCAAATAAACAGACTGAACCACAGAAGCAGCAGCTCAGACTTCAAAGGGTCAACAGAATTATATCTCTGCTTGAGCGAAAAATACAAAGTGGGAAATGTTCACCTCTTGCCTCTCGATAAAACCTTGCTGCTTGAGATCATACAATTGAAAAGAAACTGCAGTGGGAAAAATTAGTAAGTCAGAATGACATGAATATCAGAAAGTCTCCAAGAGCTAAACAGAGCCTCGTAACGGGAGTATCAGATATTCAACATACATTCAATCTTATCATCAATAGAAGCATTTGGATGGAATACAGAGAGTGCACGGGCGAACTCCTCAAAACCAAGAATTCCATTATGTTTGGTATCAAACAAGTCGAAAACCTGCTCCAAGAAATGTGGATGAGAAGAGACACATGAAATTTTTTCATACTCTTCTAAACTTCTGAACATTCGCGCAAGGTAATATCCAAAAATAAACACAACTCGTCATATGTAAGGACGAACAATCACAAATACAAGATTTGTTCTATGGAAAATAAAATTATGTTCCAGTTGAAGGAAATAGAAAGGCCGAGGAAAGATTTCTAAGTATCTGGGCAACGACCCTACACGCAACCTTAGTCGTCTTAAGGAAGTGTTATCCCAAGGATTACTTATTGTTAATGAAAGATGCATTTCCAAGTCTCGTTAAAATACTTGTGCATAGATTGCAACACATCATTTTATATTAGTGTCTAACACTTCGCCTGCATCAACATGTCTGATGTAAAACTACAATCTCACTGCATGCTGGTGCCCATTGGGGACACTCAAGGATTGTACATGAAAAGAACTTTGATAATGCATGATTACAAACTTTTTACTTAAAAGAATCCACCAAATTGTTGATAAAACATGTTTAAACATTGTAAAGTACCCGATCGGCAAACAGACTCTCTTTTTTGTTTGTCTTGAACAATGCTAATTGAAATTCTTCCTGCAAAACAATGAAGAGAAGTTTGAATTACATGACTGATGGTGAAAGGGGTTATGGTGCTAAAAAAGCATATAAGAAACTCGTGGATATGTTAGCCCATAAGGATATTTATACATCAAAATGACATGAATTTTTTATCTGTGCTAATATAGTAAGAACCTTGTTGATCAGCCCATCATCAATCACAGCACTGCTGATCTTCTTAAACAGCTCATAAAGTGCCTCTATTTCACTTACACTAACTGCATAAAAGGAAAATTCAATTAAAAAAAAAGCTGCATATCTAGTCATGCTAGAGAATAACATATGAATATAGCCGAAAGAAAATGGAGGGCAGTGAACAAGATAATAGTGCTTATGACCTATCTCCGTCAACACTTTTTTTACTGCTGTAGCGACTGAATGACAAAATCAGGTTGTTAGCCTTTCAAAAGTAACGCGGATAGCAGCATTCTTTTCATAAAGATCCGGCTTAATATGCTTCAATAGATCCCGGTTTTACAGTGAAACACTCCCTTTGAGTCTTCATTAAATTAATCATTTTCCATTTCTAGGCGATCCATTAAGAAATTTCATTTCATAAAAATGGAAAATTTCTGTCCAAAAAATACCATCTTATCTAGAGGTGAGATAAGACACAAGAACTCAAAACCACTGTTTTGAAGAGCAAAAAGGTAAACAATTTCAGATCTCAATTTTTCAACAAACATCATGAGATCAGGAATGGAGATAGGATATCTTAAATCCATATTCTTATCTTTTCGATTGTATGTTACAGGTTCCTTTTCCTTTTGTTTTATTTTATAGGGGTTGGGCATCGAAGAGGTTGACTAATAAAGATTGTGGATGTAATGCATACACACAGTCTCTCTGGCAAGAATTTCAGGATCCTCGAGGCCCCTTGATTGTGTATCAAGTTCAAAGCATTGAAGCAATGGAGCACATAAATGTTTGAACCCTGCTAAGCACTGCAACATGGTATTTCTTTAACATTAATACGCTCCATTCCTTTAAAAAAAGGATAAAAAAACATTAAAAGTTGCAATATGATATAAGAATTGGAAAAATAATTTGAAAAAAAAAACACCTTTGGACCATTCTCCAAATCACTTGCTCCAAAACCAAAATGAAAACGCTGGTGAAGATTTGATCTTTACAATAATGATACCTGATAATCAATTTTTATGTACGTGAGATCATATCATTGCAAGAAACTTTCAGAATTAAAAATATTTTTGAGTTTGAAAGATGGGGCAAACCACAAGTTCAAGATATGAACACCTTCCAAAGGATTCCAGGATGGGTACGGTATTTTCTTCATTTACCAGTCTAACAGTGTACACGTTACGCTTTCATAATTTAGTAAAAGCATTCCCTAATTTCCCGACTTCAGCATAAAAATTTCGAAACAGCCATGCCATTAAGAAGAACTACTCCAACAAATCTACATCTGCCTCTCAAGTAACATAATTTACTAAACCAATTCATACAGTCTACTTCAAAATTCGCTAACCAACCCTCAATTAGCACAATTCGAAACTATAATGTTCCAGATGACCACACGGAAGACCCAATCCAACCCAAGATTCAATTGGATCCCAATAAATGCAAACTATGGGACGCATACTGACTGCAAATATCCGATGTAATCGCCTGAATTTCATGTTAGATCCACCAAGAACAGAGAAAACGATCAAACTTCTGCTGCAACTTAGGATTAGGTTACAAAATCCAACATTCCCAAATCATTCATGGATCTCAGGAGCATTAAAAAAAAAGAAAAAGAAAATATAAATTTGCAGATTGGGATTTTTACAATCAAAAATTCTTTTTTACCTCCGCAGTCAAGATCAGTTTAACAAGATGGATCGAGCAGCCGCTGTTTGGTTGAGATACATAGAGTGGGAGCGCACAATCTTGGACAAAAGATTGAATGGTTTTTTTCTTTGTTGTGATTGGTTTCAGAATAAAAATTTTAGGAGAGGACGCGAGATATTGACAAGTTAAAAGGGAGTAGCTCTGTTCCGCCGGGGAAATCAAGAGGACAGTAGATTGGGTGGTGGCCACTCAACCATTGTGGCTCATCCTATTTGATAATCAACAAGTCAAAGGTTTGTGTCCGGCTATCCTTATGCAAATATGTCGAAAGATTGATATATTGCTATATAATAAGACATATATGATTTTGTATGTATAATTTATATATTTGACAACGTGAAAATCATACATGACATATATTGTAAATTCGGATCAACATTTAGGACATTGCTCAAATGAGTGTGATATCATAAATCTTCGAGTTCCTCAGCCGCTAAAGACAGATAATAGAATTGGTTTACAAACATATTTTATCTATATCTTCTGTTCGAGTCGGACATCTCTATGTATATTGAATCACCCAAAAACCTTCTTCAAAGCCTTGGTAGTTCATGCAAATGGGTTAGGCTCCTTCCGTTGTCTTCGAGTCAAATTATGTCCTCGAATCGTCTATTGATATGTTGGAGTTTGGGCTGAAGCTCTTGGTTAAATTGTGGAGTCTAGTTAAAGTTCCTCAATTTAATGTTATATATGTGGGAGTTGAGTCAATTACTCTATTTTATATATTTCTTTGAATCCTCGCTCTGCCGGGCAGAACCATAAACTGACTCGGCTGTCCCGACATCTATAAAGGAGAACTCTGGTCTCAGTTAACAATTAGTTTTCAGAAATACTCCTCATAAAGAATATAATGTTTATGTATGTGTTATATCTTTATTTATTTTATTTTTAAAATTAATGAGAAATAAAATTAAAAATATTTTATTCGGTCAACATTTAATTAGTTGTCAATTTACTATTTAATTTAATCACTTGATCGATGGGAGGTGAACTCGGGAAGTTAATGGGTTAAGATAATTGTAATGTGTTGGTCCGAATGTAGTAAAATATAGTAAAGATTAAGCCAAATTTAATCTAAACTACAATCAAGCAAGCTAAACCAAATTTAGATTTTCTGTTTGGTCCGATCCAAATATGATGATTAGGGGTGGGCATAAAATCCAAAAAACGGTTAAAACCGATCGAACCGAATAATTCGATTTAAATGGTTCGATTTTTCGGTCGGCTACAGTTTTAAATTTTATGAAATTCGGTTTTCGGTTTTACTCTCCCAAAATCGAATAACCGAACCGACCATATTATTGTTAAGTATATGGTTTTTATGTATAATGTGACATATTATTGTTAAGTATAATAATTTTTATATATAATGGGCCTATTAATATTTAAGAACTTAGTATCATTAATCTTCAATTTTCAATCCGATCGTTTTCTCTTCTTTCTCACCACTCACCGATCGGCGTTTTCTTTTCTTTTTTATATATATTTCTTTAATTTTTCCCTAAGATGATTGGAGTTCCATTCGAGTTGGTTGACATCTTGTTATCTTTCATATTATTGAGTAATTGAATATTCTGTTGGATTCATACATTTTCCGCGTTTATATGATTAATTAGTTATATATTGTTGTTATATTCGTATGACATGTTTGTACACAACTCAGTTTATATATAAGACCAAGTCCCACAAATTAAATGTATATATAAGACCAAGTCCCACAAATTAAATGTTTGACAAACACTATGATTTAGGTTTTAAAAGCATGAAGTGACATATAATTTTATTTCTTAACAAAATTTTAGCTAATTGTATAAAACCGATCGTATAAACCGAACCATATTACAAAAAAACTGAACTGATCCGTAATAAAATGATTTGATTTTGGACTAGAGATATTCAAAATCGAAAATCGACATGTTGTAGAGTAAACCGGACCAGATCGAGGTGGGCTATTAACAGGCCCAAGGCATTTAAACAAAGAGGATTTGGCCATAATTAAAATGGGCCTAAAATATGTGGGTTACGCAGTCCAATTCGCTTCAATTAGGTACGGTACGTTCGATAGATATGGAAGGATCAATTCCATCAGGAGAGGCAAGAAAATCAAATTTCTTTTATAACAAGCAATTAAACATCGAGGGATTAGGGCTTCAATTAAATTACCAATCATTCCATAATTCTTCGATCATCCGATGATTGCTTGCGAGTAGAGTTTTTGTTTCTGAAACTTTCGAATTTCCGATCGATGGGAAGGCGTAAGGAGCGTCGACTTGCCGGCATAAGCGCCGCTGGGCGTAGAGTTAAACTTGATCTGTGTGTGGAACCCTCCGGTATGTATAACTATATTCTAAAAGATTAAAAAGTCAATTGTGGGTCCTGGACTGCTGGTTGTCGTCAATGCAAGCTTTATAATATAGGTTTCATATCTTATTTCTAAATATTTCAGTTGTTTGCGGAATAAAGTCGGATGGAATTTGTTGAGAAAATCACATAGTCACGCTTGCGAACAATTGTAAACATTTAAAATTCGTGCTGAATCAATCATATATATCTGATTGAACCTTAGCTGAAAGCACTAGTTAATTGATATAATTTCTCTTAGTTGTCCACCTTCAATTCCGGTGTCTCTTTTTTCAGGATTATCTGCTTTATAGAACAGTTATTTGATATATTGATATCAGCACTTGCATGGAAAGTTTTAATTTGGTCTGATTGTTATGTACGTTTATTGTCCTTTACTAGGAGATTTGGGTGGCTCCTCTTCCCGGGATGAAGTTGGAGGGGACTGTGTGTCCAGAACCCAGTCCGAGTTACCTGATTCACCCTCGTCCTCAGGTGGGTTCCATCAACTTTCTTCAAGGAATGCTCTTTGTAGAGACATATGATGTGAACACTTAATATTGGTGGAAAAATAGAGAGTATTTTTGCTACAAGATTTGTTATTAGCACGTCCAAAATTGTTGTTCTCAGACTGTAGGATGGTTGTGGCATTGGGAACAATCAAATGGTTATCAGCCTACACCTCCTCCCTGTCACAGTGTATTATCGTGTGAACTATCGACTTGTCAGTCCCTTATTTTGGCAGCATCGAAGGTGGTCTGAAGATCAGAGAAGGAACTTTTTCCATATTGGTTCGTATGTCTTTGGCTTTATTTGCTTTTGGGCGATGCTGATGCATTCCGCTTTCTACAGGTGGGTGATTTTGCAGAATGCCTAAATCTTTGCCCTCTCTTAAATTGGCTGTCAAACAGTGTTTTGAATGGTTGCTCTTTTTTAAATAGTACCATTTGTTGCTGTTTTATAGATATGTTGATTACCACAAGCAGCTATCAGTCATCTTGAAATTTATGTGGCATGTGACTGTATGGTTGTTTTTCTGCAGGCCCCCTACTAAATAATCCTCTTATGCTGCTTGAGCAATACAGTGATGATGACGTGGATGAACTTCTAAGTGAAGGTCAAGATGCTGGTGCTGTCAAGGACCCATCTGGTGACCTTGATGACAAGGTGAGTGTACTAGCATTGTCCTATCTAGTCTGTTGTGTTATTGGCTGAACCATGGGGACTTTGAAACCTCTGAAGCATGTAGCACTGCTTCTTCAGTATGATTGAATTGAGTTGAAGTTTCAGTCATGAGATTTACCGAAATGGATGCTAAATGAAATAATTTTATTTGGTTATGAAGTGAAATGTTCTTTCAAACCCAGAGTACTAAACAATCAAAAGACTATCCTTTTATTTTATTCTAGGGCTGGGTATTTATGTTGAAATGGCTTTGTTTATGACCTAATAGAATGAATTGAAGATACACTGGCATAGTATTGTACTGATTTCATTATTTAAATAATTATGGTGCTAAACATTTTTCATAATTTACTTAAAAACTGTGTTGTTCCTTACAGCTTGATTAACGAATGCTGAAATCAAACTAAATACCAAACTGAAAGATTACTGGATAACAAGCTGATTTCTTTTGGCTCGATTTTGTTATGTGTTCTATTTTCGCTCAATCAACCAACTCGTGAACAACCATAGAAGCATACACAGTCGTAGGAGCAGATGATCCAAATTCTTGACTTTAAATTTTTACTTTTAAACCAGCTTCTCATGTATAGATGGAGGACCTGCTTTGCATTTTAATGGCTTGATAGCTTTCTGAACTTTATGTATGTTCTTTTGTTTACTCTTCAATGTGATGCTTGTGCTGCGGCATAGGCACGTGGTGTTGTAGATCCTAGGGCCAAGGCGAGGCATGTGATTTGTTGATAGGAAGCTCACCGAGTGATAATCAAAAAATCTATATATCCTGAGAACAATTCATCACATATTAGTCGATATGGACTTACCAACTCTTAAACAATAAGATGACAAATATTTATTAGTCTATAAGTGAAAAGGAATAATTATTACCTGCATCAGACCTCTGAGGTTTGACCATTGGGTACCACTGATAAGTGTCACACCAAGGTATGTTTACACGTGCACTCATGTTCTAATGAAGAGCATAGTTTCCTCAGTGGCTTGTCATGCCATTCTTACATTCAGCACTGATAATTGATGCATATCTCAAGTCACATGCTGATCGCTGGCACTTGAAATACCAGTTGTGGGATTTATTTTGCTACCATCACCTTTTCCATTTCAAGATTTCTATTTGTTCGATCTTTTACTCCCTCATTGCTGGTTGCCCTAAATTTAAGTTGACGTCTCTTTTTCACAGACAAAAGTTATTGGTGAAATCACAACTGAGGATATTGGAACTGATGATGTGAATGATCATTCTGTTCAAGTGATCAAGCAGCTTGAGATGGATGATGATGCTGTGTCACAGGATCTTCTGCAAAAACTTGGGAAAGGGGGCTCCCTTGGCTCTTCATTTGATAACACTGATGATTTGCTCAGGGAAACGAAGGCAATGGAAGATGGTACATGTGCTGCTATACCTAATCAACAGGTCGGTGACACGAGTTTAAGCTGGAAAAAGGTGTTGCATGAAGAGAGTAGTCAATATTATTATTGGAATATTTTAACCGGTGAAACTTCATGGGAAGTACCTGACGTTTTGGCTCAGGCTGCTGTTGTGAATCATACAGAGAAAGCTGTTGGTGATCCATCAGGAACATATGTGGATATAGAACAAGAAGATGCCACCGCTGAGAAACTTAACGAGGGTTCTGAGGCCACATACAAAACTAGTGGTGATTCTAGTAAAGGGGAAGAAGCAGATGGATTTGAGGAAGGATGTATGGGTTATTCTCTTGGTAATGAAATCGGAAATACAGATGCCAGTCAAAATTTTCGAACTTTTTTTCTTAATGGTGAAGCTGTAGTTGACGATGCTAAAAATAGCTGCAATTTACTTTCTGGAAACTGCAAATCAGGGACTGATTTTTCTTTTCACCTGATAAAGCATTGTGACATCTTGTTGGAGCGATTGAAATCTTTGGAAAGGTATAAGTCAAGCCCGTTCATCTTGTATCTTCATTTTTGTCGCAAACTAATCACTGAGCATGTCCATTTTTGACAAAAATGATGGTTAAGCCACACAGATTGTTTAGCTACTCTGAGTTTACCCCTTTCATTTGGTTTGCTTTGCTGATTCTTCTCCATTTGTTCATCAGTTTGAACTGGAATCTGCGATGGCAAGATATTAAGTTAAAGTACAAATTGGAAGTTGAGATCAGACTCTCTGATATCAAGGCTTTAGCAACTCATGGATCAGCCTTACTTCAATTTTGGTTGCATTCTGAGGATCGGCTAAAACGACTTGATGCAGCCATAGACGATTCTATTCAGCAATATGGTTCTGCTCCTATAGAAAAATATGAAGCTACTGTTAAATCAGAAGAAGCCATCAAAGTTGACTCAAATGAAAAGAAGGGGCTGTGTCGGGATGCTAAAGAATCAAATCATCCTGATTGTACTTCTGAGAAGTCACGTATTGAAGCTTATGGTGATGTTGCAATGACAACTGGACTCGTGTCTTCAGTGGTTTATCCGACCATGTGTTCTGATACTGAGACTGAAGGAAAGACTGAAATCATTGGGCTTGAAATGCAAAGTGAATTAATGTCCAAATCTGTTCATTATTCTGGAGAAGTGGTATACATGGATGTGGACATGGAAGTTGAGGATACACCTACTTCACTGAAATCATTTTTTGGAGGTGCTTCAGGTTCTCATTATCATATCCTATCTCAGGAACAATCAAATCAACAAAATCCACCTGTCCACGAGCCCTTACTGCAAGGACAAACGTTGAGAGTACAACCACCTGCCACAATGAATCCACTGTCTCTTGAAAACGAACTTTGCCCCCCTCCACCTCCTGATAATGAACCTTTCCCCCCTCCGCCACCTGATGACTATCCTTTCCCCCCACCACCACCTGACGAGCCTCCAGAAACATCTTATCCTCCACCATCACATTTGGATTCTGTCCATACTTTACCTTATCCGGAGCACTATGTTCTGACATATCCTTCCTCAAATCCTGATTGTTATGGACATTCAAACACTGAAATTTCTGGTGTCACTCTATATGCCAATCCCGAGGGAGTGCAAGTTTCTGCGTCCCACATAACACCTTATTATGAAGCAGTCCCCAGTGTCTATGCAGTTGCTCCTTTGGTAGGCAACCCTGGAGAACCTAGTTCCTATTATGGCCTTCAAAATGGCAGTCTAAATCCTCATTCATTGGTGAGTGGTGCAGCTGTGGAATCTTCAAGGATTCAAAGTGAAACTGTCCTCACAAACAGAGACACTGATACTACATGCTCCTTAGATTCCGATGCAGAAGCTGGCTATGGTTTATTTCCAAAAGCTAATCTCACTGTTGTCAAGTCTGGTCAAGGATCTGTGAAGGAGCTAGAGTTCTTGGTCTCTCAACCCGTTATTGGATCTCAATCAACTACTTCCATAAGCCATGGTGTTGATGCTTTACCTGCCTCTGATGCCCCAAATTTTGTTTCTACCGCCGCCGCAGCTGCAGCTGCAACTTCTAAGGTTCAATCCAAGGGTAATAATTGTGAAGTGGTCTTTTTGTTTACTATGGCTGAAGTTGTTGAATTTGGCACATACTGATATTAATTTATAGGAACCTACAAGATAATTATTGCATGAGAATGTAAACTTATGTCTATTGCCTTTAAGACATCTTAAACTCGAAAAACTTAGTTGCATCTGAAAACACTTGCGATTAAATTTGTATATTATCTGACATTCAACACCCGCATTATTTGATTTTCAAATGCCCCAAAACACCTTATTTTGAGGTTTCTCCACTTTCACAGTTTCACGTAGTAAAAAGAGAACTGTTGCTGTGGTATCCACGTTGAGATCTAATAAGAAAGTTTCCAGCTTGGTAGACAAGGTACTAACTCGTCTATTTATAAGCATCTTAGATTTTATTTTATGTTTTTGTTTTTTACCTTGTAATATGAAATTGAGTGTGTCCCTTCTATTCTCAGTGGAAAGCTGCAAAAGAAGAGTTGCATGAAGAGAAAGAAGAACCTGAAAATGCTTATGAAATGTTAGAGAGGAAACGGCAACGGGAAATTAAGGTATAGAAATTTCAACTATGTTTCTGTTATCACTAAATCGGGTTTCTTCACCTGTTTCTTTGACTGATTTCTAATTTAGGAATGGCAAGCCCAGCAGATTTCCAGTGGAGAGGCGAAGGATAATGCTAATTTTCAGCCACTGGGTGGTGATTGGTAACTTTCTGGCTGTAAATCGAATTTTAAAATTAAGTGTGCATAATTGGTTGTTAGCCTTACTCTGCTGCAATACCCTCATACGGTGTGTTTGACCTTTCCTTATTTTCACGAGCACACCTCGAACCCCTACATAGCACTGGTCTAATACACAAGTTCGCATGATGTGGGATTAGCGTCACCCGATACGTACCCTATATGTGTTGACTGGGGGCATTATCAAACCCCCTTGGTGTAACATGTGGTGACTGGCTAGTTATGTTATAGGCGAGAAAGGGTGAAGCGAAAGAGAGCCCAAAAGATGAAAGAAACCAAACACAATGTATCAGAACCTACCGGATTTGAAGAACCCAATCTTGCTGAACTTTCAAGAGATCTTCCATCTGGATGGCAGGTATTATTTAGCCTGCTTTTATTTTCGTATTGGAAATATAACACTTAAGTGGATGACAATATCTGATGCAATTTCGTGGAGCGATGGTGAATAATAAATATAATGTATATGCTTGATACTTTGATATGATGAAGAAGGAAGAATTCGATATTCTATTTTGTTTTTATATCAAACAGTCCATGCAAAATATTCTTAGAAAAGTTGAGATTATTCTCTCATTTCTTCTGATATCTACCCTGTAATTGATCCTACATTTCAGTCAAGTCTCTCTTGATTTTTCCTGCAACGATTTGAGATTCTTGTTGTCGTTTGGTCCCGATGTCAATTCGATACATTAGAAAGTTTCTTGCATTATAGTTGGTTCACGAAGTGCTCAGAACTTTCTGGCATATGAAAAACAGATGCCAGAGATCACGAATCAAGAGACACCAAGTTTGTAACAACAACCCATACCAGTTTCCTCATCCGTTTGTGGGAAGAGTATGAAAGTGTTCACTAGTTTGTGCAGTATGCTCTTTTTGTAACTCTGAGTTGGTAAATTTCTCAAGTCGACAATGAATGCAAACTATTTACTTAGACCCAAAGCTTGCTACAATTGTGTGGAATCAGGCACAAGGGAACACTGGTGATTAAGTGCTGTGCTGGGAAAATATCACTGTGTATGGGAGCTACTCTTTGAAATTACTGGATAAAGTGACTAGTACGGCGAGCTTGAATTTATTCAAGCTATTGCTTTGTCCCGACACGGGTAAATCTATGCGTGAAGTCTCAACCTGGAAATTGTGTTTTAAGAGAAGTTAGTTGCAATCTACCCCATGTGGGAGGATGAAATAATGACAGTGTGTTATTTTACCATAGACTTTCTATTAATAAGGTTTGACTATTTTGGTAAGGCAAGCTCGAATGAGGAGTTAGTAGATCCTATCACGAATTTGTTTGTTGGGATAACTTTGACAGTAAATTCTGTATTTAGCAGGAATTTGCTAAAAAAATTGGAATGTTGATTATTCGCTAAATGTTATTGCTCATAGAGTTTGTATGTGATTTCTACATGCTGAAATTTGTTCTCTCATCTTTAGCTTTATTTTATTTGAATGTTTAATAACTGATTTGTTCTCACGTCTTTAGCTTATTTTATTTGAATGTTTAATATTGCCAAAACCATATTTTCCTTGTTTTGCAGGCTTACTTGGATGATTCTTCAAAGAAAATTTACTATGGAAATGTGGTGACATCCGAAACAACGTGGAATAAGCCGAAGCGTTGGGGTGAAACAAAGTTAAGTGAAAAGTGGGAGTTTTTGGAAGCTGAATACTCGATGGTCGCCGAATATCCGGCTCTCTTCGATAGTGTTATAAGGTTTAATCTCTCCATATCTCTCATATATCTCGGATGGATATATGATTCAAGGAGAGCTTCAAAGCATTTTCTGTTGCCCAGCATCCATAAAAGCAAATGCATAAAGGATTTGATTGTGGCAAACAAGAGTGGAGTTGTGACATCGTCCACAGAGCAATCATAATATGTGTAGTCTCCCCCCTTGCAGGATCTGAGAATAGGGGTAGGTAGCTATAAATGCATAGAGGAATGAATGTGATTTAATGCGCTATCTCTGTGCGTAGGTTACTGATATAACACGTATCCGGACGGAAACATAGTGGCTGATTTGTTGGCTAATCATTTTGATTCTAATGGAATTAATCTATCAAAAATCGAATAGCAGAACTTTCACATTTGTACTCAACACTCGAGATGTTGTTGTCACTACTGTGAATATAGAAGTTGGAATCGTTGATAGAATAAACGCCGAGGGGGGGGGGGGGGTAAGAAATTGGCCATGATAGTTATCTGCTGGTTAGAAATAATTGAAATCAAATCAATTAAATGAAAATATAATAATTATTAACCTAACTATTTAAATTTAATTATATCTTAATAATGTTCAATAACCTTTTCAAATCTTAATTAAATGTACTTCGAAATTTTTATTTATTATTTTTTTTTACCGATATCGCTTCGTTTTTCCTTTAAAATTAAAAAGAAAATAATCACTCAAAATCACATATAATTAAATTTCATTTTATTTTGACCGATTAAGGGTACAAATTTGAATCTCAATTGACCAACTTCACGTTATTATTGATTTTTTTAGCATATATATTCAAGGGTTAAATGGCTAATAATATAATCTATCAAAAAACATCAAGGTATAACGTATTCATTATTAACGTTATTAAGTCTCGCCCAAGGGGAACATAACATAAGATATGTAGTGATTATATCATAATCAATTATCCCCTCATCTTCTCCTTTCTTCTCGATAAGGTCCTTCGCTTTCTTGGTCCTTCAAGAAGCCCAAAAAAGCAAGGAAGCCAAAAAAGAAAAATCCCCCGGACCAGTGCCCGCCGCCACCGCCGCCGCCACCGCCGCCGCCATCGTCATCACGTGGTGGAAATCCTGTTCCACCATCATCGAGTTCCGGAGATTTCTCCTTTCCTGGCATCCGTTACAAGATTATTTCAAATACTTGGAATAGAATGCAGGACTCGTTTACTTGGAAGTGGAAGTGCAAAGTATTTTTGTCAGAAGAGAGGTTTCAACGGTTAACATAAAAAGCAGGAAAGTTAAAGAGGTGGGATAAAATTATCAGGTTCTTCCACCAGATTCCAGAATGCACCAAAAAAACAAAACAAAAACTTTATGACTGTTTGCGTCTGTTAACTCCTCATAAATTAGAATGAAGGATGAAGAAGGTGTACCTTGAATAGGTGCAACGGTAATTGTAGAAGATTGCCTCGTGACTGTTTGTGTCTGCTCTGCAGCACAAGTGGCATTCTGCAGTTTAAGATAAGCAATCAGTACAAGTAGTGATCATAAAGAACTGTCCTGTGAACATATTTTCCTCGCTCACCACAGCCACGACCACTTGATAGACTAAAAAGAAGCTAAACCCTATGCTAATCTTCAGTAGGAATAGTAATCTTTTCTACAGTCAGATGATTGTTTCAGAAAGAAAACTCCTAGTGCCAAACATAAAGACTCAATAAAAAGAGAAGATCCTCTCTTAAAGTCATCATTACAAAATCAATTGGCAAAAAGTAAATATAATCTCAGGTACAACATAATTACCAGGGAAGCAGCACATATTGAAGCGTGCTTTACTCGAAAAGAACGCTGCAAATGGAGTGACTTAAGCTCAACTGGAATGAAATAAACATTCTTCTTAGGCTTCAGACATTGAACTTCTGATCTTGCTGTAGAAATGTAATTCAAAGGCATTAACCATTAAATTTATGTGCACTGTTGAGTATGGCTCATTTTACATCGTCCACATGCACATAAATGCATGAAAACAGATCTGAATAATGCTGAGGTAGACTCCTCAACAGAATTTGTTGATATGTTATGAAAAAACCACAAAGTGAAATTCACACAAACCAGATATAAAAAACATAAATTTTCCATCGACACAAGAGAGCATTTTATGCAACCAATCAACCCTTCTTGTGACTTTTACAGGCACACGTTACTGCTCCATTTAATAGGATTTATCATGTGCAGACGTACTCAAATAACCAAGGTATGTTATTTTAGAAACACCAATGGAATAGCTATAAAACATGGACAAATTAATATTTTCTGAGATGACGTAACATACCAATTGATAGAGTTGTAATTGGGCTGGCAAAAGTAGCACTTAGTGACATCTTGACACTAAGAAATAATTATCGCCTGAAAAAATGGTACAACTACGACTGTTAGAAAGAAGAAATAAATTCCACTGCTCAACAAGAAAAGGAGACATGTAAAGTTGAAGGCTTCATGTTAGTGTAATGTTGATTCCACAAATAATAATTTTCATATATGAAGTTAGTTTGCATGATGAGATAGCCCACATACGTCATGAAAAGTTTCAACTGATATAGCAACAAGGTAATGCCTCTGACGACACAAAATAGCTAATAAACCGAAGAGCAGCTCGCAATATAGATATAGCATCAGAATTAATTTTTTTTGCCATTAACATCTACTAGAGAATACAATCACGCTAAGCAGTTAAACCCTCCAATTATACCATTCACACCTTTTAACAAAGCCTTCCGGGTAACTACAATAAAAAAAAAAAAAAGAACCGGTTGAAAACAAAAATAAGGTTTCCTAGACATTTGAGGAATTCAAGCGTCTCGATTATTCACATCCTGAATTCACAAGATACATTTCCAGATCAAGATCTCACAAATACTGAGAAACTATAGGAAAACAGAGGTGAACCATCGTTCTTTTACTCGAAAAATAATACAGTTTTCGGAATCTTAAAAGAAATCGAACAGAGCAAACGAAAATCCTTGATATCAAAATGGAAGTATTAAAGCACCTAACTTTACCTGGAATCAAATCGGAGGAGCTGATGAAGGAGCCGGTCGGGTCGTGAGGCGGCGTAGCTGTTACGGATGGAAAACGAGGGTAGAAACAGAGAGACGAGCTAATGAAAACAAAAGGGTATACAAGAAAGAAAGATTGTGTGGCGGTTGGCTCGCACGTGACTTTTGGGTTAGTTTTATTTTTTATCGAACGATTTGATTTCGGAAAAAAAGTATAATTAATTAAATAAATTTAAAATTTATAGCTTCAATTTTTTTCATTTAAATACAATCTACTAATTAATCATACATAAGTTGAAGTAGGTCTCTTGTGATACGATTTCATGAATCTTTATCTGTAAGATGGGTGAATCCTACCGATATTTACAATAAAAAATAATATTTTTAGCATAAAAAGTAATATTTTTTAATGGATGACCCAAATAAGACATCCGTCTCACAAAATACGACCCGTGAGACCATCTCACACAAATTTTTGTCTATAAATTGTGATGTTCAAAAATTTTATTTTAAATTCATAAATTTGACCATGTAACGATAAAGGCTATTGGAAAAAATTATTAAAATTATCGAAAAAAACAATCAACTAACATTGAAATTTGAGAAAATAAAACAAAATAAACAATTTTCCCTTTTATCAATTAATGGTCAAAATGCAGTGAGAATATACATACTGGATTATATCCCCGAACTCCAAATCGTACCGAACATCGTCTTCCTTATATTTCCAGCATGGTAAGCCGGCAATCAGGTTTGATGCTGTAGCCTAAGCGTCCGCTAGGAAACGGCCCACAACAGCACTGCAGGCTGCAGCCCGATCGAACAGTATGAATGGAAAAGAGTAGCTCACAGCACTTATTCATTAATGGGCCGTAGTCCGCATCATATTGGGGCTAGATACAGAAATGGGTCGCAATGAAAACAGCCCATGCCCATTTGAGCAAAAAAAAAAAGGGTGAAAGCTTACTTAGAATTGCATGCTTGACATTTGTCCTGAATTTATGAACTTTACCCTTATTAGTAGCTTCTCGTGATCTGGTATTGAAAAATCTACGAAACAAAAATCTCCAATTTAATCCAACCTCTGTGATTTTGATGGCCACCAGAAAGGAGGAATGTCCGCCTCAGGGAAGTGCGGCGATTGAAAAAGAGGAAGCGGAGAGAGAGCTGGATGCCAATGTTTTGTTGCAGCTGTGCAACCAACACTGTGGAGGAGTTTCTGTGACTCACGGAATCAAAGACAGAGTACCCACCGCGGACTGTACCACTGCCGATTTTGATGACGGCTCCGGCGAGGCATGCACGACAGAGAAGAGCCAATGCGTCGGCCAACAGAGTCATCATTTTAAGTGTGTCAATTAGCAATGTTTTAGTAGTGATGAATTGTCAAATACTGCTGTTGCTGCTTTTTTTCATCGTATAAGATATCCATGGGCTGAGAACTAGGCCCAAAAGTGGCTTATAGTCAACTTAACGCCTCGTGTGTAGCATGTGGACATAGGCGTATGTATGTTACAATAAATTACTTATTTAGGGAATCTATGAATCAAGATTTTATGTTTTAAGAATTTAGAACCCCAAGAGATATTCTTTGAATTATTAAAAAACTGTGACAATAATTGCGCACAAGTGATCGAAAGTAGAACCAAATGATGTACTAGAAGCCACAGAGTTGGCCAAGAAACTGTTTTCAAAACACCAGGCGGATACATGATCAGCCAAAACATGAAGGCGCAACAAGAAACTGTTTTCAAACACTAGGCGGATACATAATCAGCCAAAACATGAGGGCGCAACGTCGTTCGAGTCTCTCGTGTTTTCTTTTCCTCACAACAATTTTACAGCACAAAACAAAGGGCTTGAACTTGGTTCCTGTTAATACCTGCCGACCTCGCATTCTTTTTCACACTCCATTTAGTAGTTCGTGCTCGAGCTCTGCATGCAGCAAAACCATTTTTTCTGCAAAATCAAAGGCTTGTAATCAGTTTTGAGACACTCAGAAGCCAGATGGATTGGCAAACTTTTCACCCAAAAAATAAAAATAAAACCGATACTGATGTCGTGCGGGAATGGATCTAATCACTTACACCCTGAGTTTTTACATGTTCCATCCCATGATTAGTATTTGTATTCGTATCCAGCTTTGTGGGAGAATCAGGCCTCCCACCTGTTTTCTTCTCATCCCTTGCCTTGTTAAAAATCACCGTAAATCCCTCTGCCGAAGCAGGATCATTGACATCCCATTCTCCAAACTTTGGCAAGGGCCTACCTTTCTCCTGTCCAATATGCACACGTAAAGGTCAACAAAACTTCAAATCAGCTTTCAGTATTTCCCATTTAAATATGAAAATAAAATCAAGGATTCAACTCCTAACAAAATTAACAAACTAAAGTCTAATATTGATCAACCTCAGATTAAAAAGACCCAAATAAATGTATCATCACATCTACAGAAAGTAACGCTTTCAATCATAACAAGTCCTGAAATTGCAAATAGGAAAGGGAGATATACATTGTACAATTTCCATATTTTCTTAAACAATTGAAATGTTGATGAGTGTAATTGTGGTAAATTTGTGAGAAAATAATAGGGCTTGGTAGCAAGACTGTCGATGAGTATGAAATTCAATTTTGGAAATAAGAAATCACCCGAATGTAGACGCGTAAGTATGCATATTAAATACACTCTGCTAAGGCAGCGTGAGGTTTCTTGATGCACCTAGTCACCATTCAGGCTTTGAGAAAATAACTCATTTCAGCTCGATGCTAGGATGAGCTTACAAAAGCTTCTTTTGCTGTTGAAACTACTCTCATGGAAAGGGTTACAATCATAAAATTTGTATTTTAATATGCTCGGAGGTGATTACATACAAACGTTGGTAGGGCGCTAGATAATAAAGGCCACCACTGACTAATTCTATAAAACATATGGGATTTTGAACCTCTAGCCCGTGGTTCCAGGGGCTAAGCTAGGACCTTGAGGCTGAGAAGCAACATTAATGTTTATCCATTTCTGTAATTTTTGCTGCTTTCAAAGATACAATGTCGAGCTATAACTGGATTGTTTTAAAAGATCAAGGAAGAATTTTCATCACTAAGGACAAATGACCACCCTAAATTGTATGTTGATTCCAGATTGTGATGCCATGTTGAAATCACTTTTTTCAAAAGCTTGACCTCAAATGAGATGGTTAGTAATATTTATACTTTAAAAATTATAAAGATCCATGTCACGACAAGGAATCCAATTGTACAAATTCACAAATTTATGAGACCTGGAGCAGGCATATGTTTTGCTAGTTCCCTTGGGCTCAAAGGTAAGTTTTTCATTCATGTAAATAATGAACTTGGTGGATGTAAGGCACGCACTGTGTCAAATACAATACAAGATGAAACCTGGGAACAGAGAACAGCTAAACAGAGATGCTACAATACAATTTTCTGCGTGAAAAACAAATTATAGTTGTTAGAAATTATTTTTTCAAGACTTTCCTCGAGAACAAAAAGCAGCTGAAAAAAGTTAGAAAGTTGGTCTTTTCCTCGATTTACTGTAAATTATTTTCCTTTCCAAATAGAGTATCCATTCATAATAAAAGAGTTCCTCTAACTCTGCTTGAAATTCTTCACGAACAAGAAATCAATCGAACAAAGTCCACCAATCAATCACTGGTGACGAACAATCCAACTTTTACATAGCAATTTTATCTTGGGTCGACCAAGCAAAGCTTCAGCAGCATACTCCCCAAGACGATGAATATATATATAAAAAAAATAATAATAATAACAAGACATCCACATATTCAAAAAAAAAAACCTAAATGAAAAGAAATAGCAAATACAAATCTGAAATCAAATTAACACGCAAAAACTACGGCGGGATTCAATAACGTACCGACATGAATCCCCGAGAAGCAAATATTTCCCAGCAGAGAGAATGAGAATGGAACCCGGAGATATAGCGAATTAGAGAGAGAGAGAGAGAGAGAGAGAGAGAGAGAGTTGAAGCCGTCGATGAAAAACGTTTGTATGCATTATATAGATATCTCCACTCCGTTATCTGAAAGTCCATTTGTGCAACTCGAGGGGGTTGTTTGGTTGGTTCAAAAAGCCAATTTTGAATTTTTTTATTTTATTAGATAGCAAAAAGATGATTT
Source organism: Primulina huaijiensis (assembly GCF_012295235.1). Lineage (NCBI taxonomy): Eukaryota > Viridiplantae > Streptophyta > Magnoliopsida > Lamiales > Gesneriaceae > Primulina > Primulina huaijiensis. The sequence continues at coordinate 20,116,168 of NC_133311.1, read as the reverse complement.
GAAATTCTAATATATTTATTTATAAATTCTTTTCTAAAATAAATTATATTTCTATTTTTAAAAGAATATGAATATGAACATGTTTCATTTCACCTATGCAGTAACAATTTTATTTTAAAATAAAAAAATAAACAAAAGTAGCTGTGACAATAGATCGAGCAAGCCAAGAGGATGGAATATTAGTTTGCATTTACAGCCATTGTTGCCAATGAGATCCAGCCTGTATTGCACACTAATATCTTGTCTGGGCTGCAACTTGCAACCTCTTAGCCACTGTTTCTACAAAATAAAATTCACTCACTCCATCAGAAGGACCACAATCTACACATCCATTCTGCACGTTTTTCATTCCCACCCTTTCTCTTTTGTACTTAACCAAGCGTAAAAGTTATCATACTCGCTTATTACAGATGTAACTGATCCAGCTTTCAAATAATTCGATTGATTTTCAATCCATTGATCAAATTGAATTCTTTTGTCAAAATGTAATTTATGATGAGAATAAAAATATGTTAAACACAATCATGTGACAATTGACTACGTACCGATGTAAATAAACACGTCTTTTACAAACTTTCCAATCTCAATCTCGCATCTTTCACATTTTAGTCATTTTTCTCTATAATTTAACTACGGATAAAAGTTGAAATTTGACATTATAAGATAAAAAAATATATAGTGAGACGGGTATGGCTGACTAAAATTGTAGTTTTGTAATTCGAACATAAACAACAATAATAAATTTAATTGCGCATCAATTAAGTCAAACAATAAAATAATTGATCTCTGTTATTTGGGATTTTGATTCGCACGTACCACACGTGTGAGCATGGGTGAAATGAATCTATCTTTGTGAAAACATGTGGATGACTGTGAAGCCACGTGTACAGTAAAATTTGACAAAAACTTGTATGAGAAGGTCTCAAGGGTCGTATTTGTGAGACAGATATCTTATTTGGGTCATTCATGAAAAAGTATTACTTTTTATTATGAATATAGATAAGTTTGACCCGTCTCACAGATTAAGATCCGTGAGACAGTCTCATATGAGACCTACTCATGAATGATAAGTTTATGTGGGAAGCTATCGGAGAGGAGAAGCCTGTCAAATTATTTTGTTGTGCCCCACCAATTTTACTTTATAAATTTTACGAGTGAGTCTCATGTGAGACCGTCTCACGGATCTTAATCTGTGAGACGGGTCAAACCTATCCATATTCATAATAAAAAGTAATATTCTTAGCATAAAAAGTAATACTTTTTCATGGATGACCCAAATAAGATATCCGTCTCACAAATACGACCCGTGAGACCGTCTCACACAAATTTTTGTCATCATTCATTTAAAGTGTCTGTGTGAACAAATCAATCTTAACTTTTCTTTGGGTCACAATTAAAAATGTTTCTTTTCTTTTTCATTAATCTAAATATATAACCAAGAGTTGGAACACGAGTAATTATTTTTAATTAATTAAATAAGTATAGAAAAATAAATTTGTTCTTAATTTTTTTTACCCGAGTCAAAAATAAGTGAACTTATATATATTTGAAGAGTAGATCTTTCATAAGACGGTCTCACGGATCTTTATTCGTGATACAGATCACTCATGTCCATATTTACAATAAAAATTAATATATTTGACATAAAAAATAATATTTTTTCGTGGACAACCCATATAGAATATCTGTTTCACAAAATTGACATGTGAGATCATCTTACACAATGAAAAACCAGAATTTTTGATAAACAATAAGTTCCATATTTATATTTATACAAAAAAAAAAAAAGTAATCTCGATGAATTATGTGCCAACCTAAAATATAAACATGGTAGGTTTAGAACTTTAATAACAGAAGAAACATGACATGTGATTCCATCAGACAACGATTTATTAAAGCGTTTGTCTCAGCTTCAATTGCATTAGTTACTAATAAGATGTCTCGAAATGGCGGAACAATTGAATTAATTATATGGAATTCTAGGCAACTATGCCACGTCTCTTTCGTTTCCTGTCACTATGCTTTTAAATAATAAATAATCAAACACGTGAAGATTTAGATTTATTTAATTATTATTAGGAAATTAAAAATTAAGAATGAATAAACCACACCAGGTTATTAAAGTTGTCTTTCTCAGCTATTGGAAAATGAAATGCTGTTCATTTTTTGAAACAAAATAAATAAAAAAAAATTCAAATTTATTTATTTATAATCTCACATAAAATATTAATGAGATAATCATGGACAGATTTAGAGATCTCTAATCCAAAATTTATTATTATCCATTATTATTAATAATGTTATTTTCGAGATGTGTTTGTGGACAAAGATAGTACGTATCTTTATTCAGTTTTTTTTTTTTTTATTACAACGCACGCTGAGAACGAAATTAAAGTCGAGAAAAGAGCCAGCTTAAGTTGGTGGATGAGACCATTGAGCCAAAGCCCGGTCTCATCTTTATTCCATTTCAAACCCGAAAAAATCGAAAAAATCTCCACGTCTCTTTTCAAATCTCCTCGAAGAAAAATTGTCGTCATATCTGACGCCATTCAACCAGCGCTTATCAATTCCTTATTTATTCTTAAAAAACAAATCCCCATGGAAGAACAATAATTGGGCACAAGAACGAACGAGTAAATGCAGCGGCGATTAAGAGACAGCAACCAAAATCAAATGAATTGAAAATTAACGGCCGTAAGTAGATAGATGGATCGTAAGGTTTAAATGAATTTTAATTATGACAGACGAGTGAAAATAATTTTTTTTTTTTAAAAAGACAATCCGATCTCAGTAAAAGTAAATCTAAATCTAAAGCAGTAAAAACGTAGACCACACGATGAGAATTGAAGCTGCCAAAATTCCACCACCAATTCCGACCACTTCGGCACCATTAGAATTCTGATCAGCTACATCTCCGTCAGGAGCATCCGCCGGAGAATCCGACTCCGGCGGGCCAGGAGGAGCCGGCGGGGAATTGTGCTTACTTTTCGAAGACTTGGGTGACTCGGCTGCAGAACCAGGTGCGGGAGCGGGAGCCAGCCCACCGAGTTTGGATAATTCTGGCGGCACTAAAACCTTGTTCACTTCGAAGATCGCCAGGGGCGGGTTATCCACCAAAGTGTTTACAATCGTCGCGGTCACGAGCTTCGTTTTTATTGTTACGTCGGTGCCATCATTCTGCACGGTGAAGAAGAACGTGTTCCCTACGGTGGCTAGGGTGCTGGTGAGTCCGTTGCTGGATCTCAAACCAGGTAATGAATCGTAAATGGGAATTCCGTGGTATTCGAGTAAAGATTGTTGATTTGCTGCTGTCAAGTTTTTGTATTTTGGGAGGAAAGCTTTCATGGCTTCGTCCCCGGGGCAAAATATTGTCAATCCACTGTTGATATTGTCTTCGAACGTGGTTTCGGCAGGATTGCTCGAGAGGGTATCGGCGAAGACCTTGCAGCCATGAGCCGACATAAGCTTCGTAATGTTCACCACGCTCGGAGCCGGCGCCGGGGCCTCGGCTTCATATGACGGCAAGAGGTTGGAAATCTGAATGATGGAAATGTCGTACGGTTGAGCTTCGACAGATTTGACGAAAGTGGCTGAAATGTTGCCCCCATTGTCCTCGGGAGAGAAACCCACTTTCCCACGGCTGAGATCGGTTATATTAATGAAACCGGATGAGCCAGTGGCGGAGCCGGTGGCTTGGTACATGGTAGCGGCGAGTGCGCTGCCGTCGGTGATCTGGTGGAGCTTCTTGGCGTCGAAGTAGTCGAGGAGAACGTGGTATGATAGTACATTCTTAATCCCACCAAGAGTGAGGTGTTTGGCGAGTAGATCTGCCATCCCTGGATTGTCCACCACGCACACGGTGATGGTCCTCCGTCTGTTGATCTCCGGCGCCAGCTGGGTGACGGACAAGTAGTGGTTGAAGGTGGAGAATTCAGGATGTTTATCTAGCATGAGTGTGACGTTGAAGGCGTCGGTAGTGGGAGAGAGAAGCAAGACGGCAAGGAAGAGGACCGCCGAAGCGGTGGAGACACCGCGACAGAGCTGCATTTTGCGCTGTAGAATGGATTTAGTAGCGCGGATAGATGTAAGATTGCAGCGGTGGAGTGGATATAAAAAGTGAGCTGATGAATTAGTACAGGTATAAAAATTAATAGACGTTTGCATTTGTTATTGTTTAAGCATAATCAACGCCAATATCACGCGGAGGAGCAGTTAAATTTAATTGACTAAAATCACGATGACTCTGCCATGTTATTTATTTATTTTTATAATGAATATTTTATAACCAAAGGAAAAAAAAGAAGAGAAATTTCTTGTTTGACGATGGGTTTTTGTTTTTGATAATTAGTATGAAACTTCTTCAAGTAAAATTATTATTTTATGTACAGTTTTACTAGAAGATGTTCAAATGAAAAGAAAAGGTAAGATTAGGATCGTCGGGAAATTGGACACAACACGTGGGTTTAGGCGTCACTCCAGCTTAAAATCAAGGCAAATCTTACAAAGTACAACTTATATGTAAAATCAAAAAGGGCCCCATAATGAAACTTTAATACTTCAATTTTGGAAATAATATAATATTTTTAAACCAAATCATATTTAAAAAAATTTAATAAAAAATAAAAGAGTACGTATTGATTCGAAATATAAATTGTCTAATATTTTTAAAATAAATAATTGATTTATTCACCATTTAATATGATTTATGTTTCAAATTATAACCCATATCAAAAGTATGTATTAGATTGCTGATTTTAATCTTGGGTATGGATCAAAAGACTCACAATCAGTGTTCTAAAAAGCCCGCTTAAGCTTGAAGCTCGGTGTTTCGGCAAAAACGCATCGCTTCGGAGAAAGCGGAAAAAAGCGGTCAAATTGTAGTTTGACCGAATTAAGCGTAATTAAAACGTTTAATTAAGTGTATTTAAGCACAATTAATCACATCTATTTATTTTTTAATTCTTTTATTTTGAAGGTATGTCTTTTTATTTTAAAATAATAAATTAGATTTATAATTTAGATGTTTATTTTTTTAATGTTAATTATGATTAAACGTGTCTGATAATGATTTGACAAATATTTAACATTTTAATGTGTTCTAGTTGCAAAAACAAATAAAGATTGTAATTTTGAGATTTTTATGCTTCTATAAATATGAAAATTAATGCAACAGACTTAAATTTATCATATTTATGTATTATTTTATCTATTTATTGGTTTGAGATAATTACAATTACACAAAAAATAAAAAACGTTTTTTCACCCTTAAGCATGTGCTAATCTCGCTTAAGCTTGAAAAACTTGGGGCTCGACATCCGCGTTTCGGGGCGCTTAACGCTTTTTAAACCTTGCTCACAATACAAGTAACTATGATTCAGTGCACCGACAAATAGTGAAAAATAAATAAATTGTAGGAGAAAAGGTGTAGTTTATGAGGTATAAAGATGGCAATTTTGGTAATATTTGAAAATTTTGGGGGCAAACATTCGTCGTGATAAGGTAAAAAAAACGTTCGGGAGAGAGAGCATGATACTCTTGCTGGCTGTCAAGTGGTAAGGCATGAGCGGGGACAAGGGAAATTGACTTTCAGTCTTCAGTCGTTTTTTTTTTTGTGTTCAATCCTTGCGTATTTTTTTAGTATCACATTTCCACATGAAGTGTACCAAAATTTGTATGACATAGTAGCACAATTTTGTGGGTAGGGAGTGAACCAAAGAAATGTTTTGATTGAGGATTTTTAACCAACTTTCCCACGGAGATACACACACCTTCGTCGGTGGTTATAATTTTGTGCAAATTACACAAAATTATTTAGAAAAATCTCAATTTTTTTTATATAATATAATTTCTGAATCCTTAAATCTTTTATTTTAATTGGTCAAATAACATAATTGGTCAACACTTTATTTGGATAATCTATGTATACACTCTTGGATTCTCAATCCTTATATCTTTTATTTTAATTTGCCTTAAAGAGGCACCTATTCACATTTCGTCCATAAAGCTCGTATATTTCAATGAATCGATAATTTAAATCTTTTTTGCCAGGGTATTAAACTAATATTCGAATAAAAACTACATAGTTGAAATGAATTTTTTCATATGGATTGTATTTACCGAAAAATATATATTTTCTTACATATATGATAAATTATGCATACCTCTTGATATGTAATTAATATGATATTTAGTGTAGTAACTCTACCATAATTTAAATCTCAACACATGACTATTATTTATTTATAGTGTTACCGTGATAAAACATTTCTTGTTACGTTCATTGTTAAGACAATATTTTTATGGTAGTTTGAGCTCAACCGCAATTATTATGAAACATGACAAAATATGAAGACAAAAATTTGAGTGAGATGGTCTCACGGATCGTATTTTGTGAGACGAATATCTTATTTGGGTCATCCATGAAAAAATATTATTTTTTATGCTAAGAGTATTACTTTTTATTGTGAATATCGGTAGGATTGACTCGTCTCACAGATAAAGATTCGTTAGAGACCTACTCAAATATGAATAGTAATATAATTATGATAGTTTAGGACAATATTTCTATGGTAGTTCGTGCTCAACCGTAATTATTATGAAATATGATGAATAGTAATATCTTGATTGATGATAGTTTGAAGTGAAGCTAATTATTACGAATACTAAAGAAACCAGCTACCGACACAGGTCAAATGTTTATGACATTTAATCCTCTGAAGAGCAAACTTAGTAAAATAGTATCAATGTTTTCAGCTATATGTGTTTTTGGTTAGAAAATCATTGAAGTCAAGTTAAACTAGAACATGAGAACGATTGCACTACCTTCGAGCGGACGACCCGGGTCCAACATGATAGCCCGGCCCACAACCAGGACCGTACCCATAAACGGGTCCCTGGTGCCCACCCATCAACCCATATGCACCTTCGTAACCGCATCCGCTGGCTGTCGCACCACCGCTCTCTTTATCCCGTGTTCATCCTGCCATCGCGGTCTTCTCCCCTTCCGTATCCCTAAACCTATGCAAGTAAATCTTCAGCGACTCCACGTAATCCTCGAACCCGAGAGTGGTCATCGCCCAGATCAAGTCGTCGCCGTTGACTGTCTTCCTTCTCTCCCGCTGACACTTGTCGGACGCCTCGCCGGTGATGAAGCTTATGAATTCCGAAACGCATTCCTGCACCGTCTCTTTTGCGTCCTTGGATATCTTGGCGTTCGCTGGAAGCGCTTTCTTCATGATTCTGCTGACGTTGGCGATCGGCAGAAACCTGTCCAGATCTCGTTGGGAGACCTGGTTTCCGTCCCTCTTCCCCCACGATTCGTTATCGGAATCCACCATCTCGAGTCTGGCAGAGTAATTTACATATACATAAACAAAATGAAATAAATACTCGACCGAAAGAACGAGAATCAGCGGAGACTAGATCCGGCGGCGGAGAAGTACAGAGATGTTAGCGGGGTTGGAACGGAAAGAGGATTTATAATGGACACGATCGTAGGTGACGACGTGGATTACTGTGGACTGTTGTAGTATGTCAATAACTTTCTGTGACCTGTGGACGACTTCTCCGTCGTCCGATTGGTTGTCGGGGTGAGGAGATCTCTGCCGTTCATTCAGTATCCGCCACGTAGGTATTGGTCGAGCTTCTTTTTCTTTCTTTCGCCAGCGAATCACATTGCCAATCAAACACCCTTTCCCCTTTCTCACTTTGATTGGTGATAGTCATGTTTATGGGTTGTGATTGGTTATAGGAAAAGGTAATTCTCTATCAGATTAATTATGTAAAATATTATTATAATTTATTTGATTTTCTTGTTTTAAAGTTTTTTTTAATTTTTTTTTGCTTGATTGTAGTTTTCTGAAGTTTTTTTAGATAATTTAAAGTGGTGATAAATTTTATTTTATTTACTAGTATTTATGTTTTCTAGCTGGAAATTCATAGTTCTCGGAAAGAAGGAACTTATTTATGTTTGATGCGAATTACTACAAAAATTATGATTAGTAGATATTATTGGACATCATCATTTTATAAATATAATTTAAAAAATGGACTTACTCCATTTTCCCTCTTTGCCACTTTATTACAATATTATTATGCGTTTTGTTAACCTTTTTCAGTTGGAGAATCGAAGTACAAAACAACTTTCGACTTTCTCTGTTCAAGAAAAAGGTTGGACGAATAAATGGAAAGGAATCTTCTACTTTTTTCCTTTTTTATTATTTACGATATTTCAATTTCTTTATATGCAAAATATTATTAAAAACTATTTAACTTAATTGGAATATACTAACCAAAAATCAAAATTAAAAAGTCGATTTCCCCCAATATAAGATTATATTAAAGAATACGCTTTTGCAATTACTTTATTTAATAATACTTAAATCGAGTGATTTAAGTACACATTTTTAGATTTTAAATCTCTTTTCATCGAAATACATTTCAAATAAAATACAAAAAGTGTTACCTACCCAAATAAATTTGTCGCAAATAAAAAGAACATTTTTTTGTACATTATTCGTCTATTCTGGAAAACGTTGTCGGTTTGCATCTCGTATTGTCGTAAAACTTGACAAATAAGCAAAAAATTACATTTAAAAATTTGTTAAATTTTATAAAATAAAGGTAAAATCTTCTATTTATTCAATATGGAAAATTATGTTTAGTCCCATCAAACTCGTATCATTCATACATATAAAAAAATGATACAGAGGTCTGCTTCCTAAGTGGCTAGTATATTCCTTCCAACACTTCCTTCTTCCGAAAAGCTCTCAAACAAGAGAGACTAGAGATTCGCCCACGACAAATTCAAGGTGATTTCGCAAATATGGTCAACCAAAAGAATTATGTGACACGAAGAAAAACTAAATTATTATTTATTACTAAAACATTTGCTTAACATAGATGATCGAAACACACACCAAAATATTAAAATCTAGATCCTACAATCAACTATGATATCTTACAACAGTTTTGGAATCGCAGGGGTTTTCTATTCAAGGCTCAAGACTTCAGAGAGAAAATCTCCGACTTTTATCTATGTGTACATAACAAGCTGCAACTAATTCTATGGATCCCTAGTGAACAAGGGTGCCAGTTAATCACACTAACAGTAAAACTACATATGCTTCGACTCAAAGAAAGTAGCAACGGTCCATGTAGATTACGAGGAAAAGAACGACGCAAGTTAGGGTATAGTGTACAAACAGTTTCTGATAAGTTGTCAGGCCTTGACACGTTGGCTAGAAGGTTTTTTTCCATCTTTGACAACACAACCTTCATCCTTTTCATCATCAGCCTCTTCAGCATCAGCAATTTTGGTAAGCTCATCCTGAATCATGAGCTTTATTGATGGTTTTCTAGGCATCATATCCTTACTGAATTGCTTGGCTGAAACGAGGATAATTTATCATTATCATTAAAAGTAAAAGATCAGATTGTAATCAAATTTTTAACATAATGGAAAACAAGACATCAAATATTTAATCCTCTTTCTACAGCAGCCAACAAATCTGCTCGAGCAATAAGTACATCTTCGCTAGAGCAGAAATAAAGCAGTAAAATTAGAACCATAACAAAAAAAAAACACTTTCCCCAGTAAATTGTAGAGAATTTGAGAGTTTTGAAATATGCCACGCGAATCCCTATCGGTTTTGAAACATGTAGGGGAACGAAACTAGGAAAGGAGGGGAAAATCGGGCAGGTTAATTCCAAGTCCTCCAAGATTTTAAGGGGGAGATGGGAGCTTACCAAGCATCTTCAGAATGTCGGTGAAGGTGGCCTGTAAAATTAAATTCAATAAGCTGGGTACGTTATCAGGAGAATGAAAAGGACAATTAATCCACTAAATAGTGTAAAACTGCAAGAAAACAGGTTAATATCACTTCTCACGACTTAGAGCAAATCAAGAGAGAAGCTAAACGTTCAAGACTCACATGAACTCTTCTTCTAATGAATTCTGAGTCATCAATAGACACGATAGAACCATTTCGCAGAAAAAAAACATAAATCTCTTGTTAGAGAACATATATAAGACCAAAGTAAATATCCCAAACAATCGGAGAAGACAAAAATATGTAAGTGTCTATTTAACTTCGACAACAGACCCAACATGAGAGTACGAAAGTATGAAAACAGACCATCTATCTTCTCAGCTAACCACCAAACCATCTATCTTCCTCGCCTAACAACCAAAAAAATTGATCAGAAGAATTTATGACACTTACTGTATTGAAGTCAACCTCTTTAAGGATTTCAGAAATCGCATTCCTAAGATCATCGTCACTCGGCTTTAATTTCTCCTCCCTCAGATTGTCTTTTACTTTCAGTATTTTTTCCCCTTAATCCCACATCAACAAAACAAAAGTCAAAAGAATGATTTCATTAATGGGAGCCTAGATAAAACAAAAGAATATACTCACCAACTTTTTTAACAACAAACAATTTATCAACTTAGAATTATACAATACTCACCAGGGCTCACAGTTGATGAAGCTGTCTTTGTAGTTGATGTCTTCTCCTTGATCGATTCATCTTTCTTTTTACCAGAGGACCTCTTCGTACTAGTATCCCTATTGCTTTTTGGGCGACTTGACAGTGATTTTGGAGCTTCTTTTTTCGGTGGAAGGCTGGCCTCTTTAGAGATTGTTACTTTCTTGGTTTTCTTGGCAGTTCCCTTCTTTGCAGAGGACTTTGCTGGTCCTTGTTTCTTCTTTCTTTTGTCTTTATCAGATCCTTCACATTCATTTGCCTTCTCTTCACGTTCAGCAGGTTCAGGTTTCTCATCTTCTGACCTCTTTAAACAATTATTTTTATCATCCTTGACATATGTTTCCTCATCTTCCTCTGATCCATCTTCGGGTTTAGGTTCACTATCCTTTTTTGGTGTACCCTTGGCTTTCTTTTGACTCTGTATATGAGAAAGGTGAAATCTTGTACAAGTACCAATAACTTATTCAAACAATCATACGAGTCAATTGCTATATTGCTTGATATGATATTGTTTCTTCTGTAATTTCATAGAGGAGCTTCCAATTGGAAGGTAAAAGCACAAAGCCACATGCACATATATTTTATCAGATTGTATATTCTCTTTCTTTCAGTGAGCACCAAGGGATTTAGGTAGAAGTAGAATAGACTTGAACCTCAAATTATTTATGACAGTTACACGCAACACCACAACTCGTTAAAAAATACAAAAGAAACTGAACACCAATCGAAGTCATCATATGCTGCAGTAATCTAGGGTTAATCGAATCTAGCAGGTTCATGAGAGCTTTTCAAGTCAGCTAGAATAAAGTTCAATTTGATTTGAATTTGAAATTGTCCAACTCGGATTGAGTTCGAATATTTTTTCACCCGAATTTGGCCTGGACTATTTTGCCATATAGCTTGCGGCCCCGATCATAAGCTTTAATATCTTAATTAATATTCTACAAATAAACTAAAATTAGACGAGCACCAGCACAAATTAGAGCATTTACTAAGAAGCTTGATAATTAAAGTCAAACCAAATGAATTGTACTTGAACTCGAGCCCAAAATTGTTTATGTTTCTAGATATAAGGCTGCTAATAAAAACCAACTCCAAACTCACATATGAAAATACGGCAAATATTCATCAAGAACACAAATAAGAAAGTTGACAACTGACAATAACATTTCATGCATTTAGAATAATGTACCTTCACTGAGCCTTCTGGAAGTGTGCTACCCCCAGATGCTGATTTGCTCTCTCTCTTTCTTTTTTTCCCCTTACTTGACTGATAAACGTACACAATACACACATAAAATTTATAAGCCAGGAGAGGAAGAGTTTAATAAGGCAGTCAAACTAAAAAGTGAACTTGGTATACCTGTTCTTTTTCAGCAAGCAACTCGGTGGTGGTTGCATGAGGCGCCACCAAAAACTCTATCAACTTTGAAATGATATCTTCCTGAATGTAAAATAAAGAATTGAGACTTTAATTCTTTAAATAAAACAAAGACGAAAGGATAATCACGAACTTTGCAATAGAGCTAGAGAGATATCAACATACCTTCCTTACAGTAGCCGATATTGGTATATCAAGGACATCACAAAACTCGACCAGTTTATCTTTGAAAATCTTGTCAAGTTTCTCTATAAGTTTTAGTGTTTGCTTTTCCTGAGACTATGTCACAAAGGTTTTTCTGAATAGCCAAATCATAGATCCAATTGATAGGTGACTTATTACCGAAGTTCTACTTTACCTCATCATCATGCCAAGCGAACCCAGAGAATCTTGATATGTTGTTCTTAACTTGAGCTGCCTGGAGGTCATAAGCACAAATGAAAAAAATCTGAACTTACCAACAAAAGAAAGAAAAAATAGCAGACTACAGCAGATTGACATGTTAGAGGTAACCAGATGGATGCATTGAGAGTATAATATTTACTGATAATTTCAAGCAAATTTGCAGGACTTTAATAAATTCCGACTGACAAATCAACTCACCTAAAAAACAAAATATGTTTAAAGAAAAACGTGTCTCACAAGAGTTAAAATTTGATTCTGGTAACTTAAAAATATTATAATCCCATGAGACAGACTCATTCCATGTCAGCTCGACGTTTTTCGGCATTGAAAAGTGGAATAAAGGTTTTTGTGATCTTCTTTCTTAGGTCTTACGTTCCATGCACCACGGAACACTAAGGAGTTCCAAATGAATTATTGATGACAGAATCCGTGAGTAATTCAACTTCCCAATAATCTGAAGAGGTTGAGGGAGGGGTTCAAATTGCGTGTAGAAGTGGAATGGGGGATTACACAATGGAAATAGAATGTCAACTACATGAATGTGGAATCGAATATAAGCCATATGATATTATCATGGGAAGTAACACCTTTAAAACAATGTGATCGGAAGCTCAACCAAAATCCAAAGACCGAAGCATTACCTTCCCTCTCCTTCCAAAGAGAATAGTATGCAGCAATTTGAACGTATCATCGCTTTTCTTCCTGGACAACTTGTAAGCCACTGTAACAATAAATACAGTTCATAGTTCATAAACAACATCAAATCAAATTATACTGCAGGACAGGACAATATTAAAAACAAGGCAAACACGCGTGTCAAGTATATTTTAGTTAAAATAAAAATTCTAACAAAATTGTTTCAGTACCTATATTTTAAGGAACAAGAATTTGTGTTACCGCAATAAGAGTAAGATCTAAAATTTGAACACCCATCAGCAAGACCGAGAAGACATAGAAGATACCTAGCACAAAGACTTCTTTTTATTTGTTGAATAAAAACTCAATTTTATAAGCATAACCATTCAGACATGCATGCTCGCGAATGTACATACACACAATCTGACGAATAGGGAGATGGAATATCATAAGAAATCATTATTTCTATCACTAGTGACCAACTCTCAAACTAGCACTTTGGAGTTTGTATAAATACCAAATTTCACCACGGCTACTTTTGACGGATTTGTCGCCATTATGAACTTGAAATGCATATAACAACACAAGAATTCAAAATTCAAAATCATCGTTTTATTAAAAAAATCTGTTTGTCTGAAAATCATAAATGGAAACCAAGGATATCTTCACAGATAAAAATCCTTCAACGCACACATTCAAATATACAGGCATAAAGCTTATCATCTCATCTGGCCATGGGTAGTATATATGAGAAGCAGGCCCTGTCGTATTTGGCTGTAATACTTCAAATTCATGATTTGGTTTTTCTCAAAAGCATTCTAAAACCTATAAAGGAGAAAACAAGCAAACAAATGCAAATCCTTGCAATGCTGGGAAAAACTCGAGACACTAGGAATTTCAGATATGGGAATATGAGTTTCACTATGAATCAGGAAGCATTATAAAACCCATAATTATTAGGTGGAAAATCTTCAAATATAGCCTTCAAATATTCTTTGGAACAAGCCCATTTTGTCAAGAAATGATAAGGTCCTTCCAGTTAAACCCCGTTAAATACCAACATTGCTATGCAATAGAAAGGGTAAAAGGCTAGCGAAGCATGCATATGCAACATATATGACATGGTATAAAGAGACTCACGAGACTCACTTAACTTCCTTGTACAAAGAAAAATTCAGCTACAATAACAAAAAATCACAAATTAGAAGTCATCCAGCTTTGTTGGAGCACACACACAACACTGAGGCCCGCAACCATCCTAATGTCTTAACGCAAGCTCTAACATGATGCTGCAACACTTAGCTTTGCTCACCATGGAATTCATATGAGAAGAGAGAACAAAGAAAAGTGAAAAACACATCAGCATAGCAAACATCGCATCCCACTCTGAGAATCTTTAGGCGTGGAATAAAATTTGGTGTACATACATTTAGCAAAGGAATCAAAATTAGTAAAAAGAATACCATTTGGGATATCTTTCAGCGCAGTTCCACGACCCTGCAAACAAACACCAAGGCATCAAAGAGTGAATCTTCAATATCATTAAAGTTCATACAATAAAGAAGCGAATTTTACAGAGAGGATGCAAACAACAAAGTGCGAACTAAATGGACACCTTTTCGACTTTGAACTCCTTAGCAGCATCCTGGTCAATAAAGGCCACAAGTCTCTCAACAGATTTTCTTTCACGAACAGGTCGATCAACTGTGAGAGCCACAAGGGTTTTCTGCCCCTCTTTTTTATCCGTCGGGGTTTTAGTTTCTTTAGTTTTTTCCTCCCTCTGGGTGTTCGATTCCTTGTCTTCTGTTTCATGTTTCATATTTCTTTCTTTTTTGCCATTACCACTCTTTGTTCTCAGACGATTCTTCAGGCTCCTCTCCTTTTTAGATTCTTTCGGCTTTTCCTCTTCTCCCACTCCATCCACCTTGTCCTCGACCTTAGCATTAGCGTCGGTTTTTTCAGTAGGGCCGTGGTTCATTTCCTCAATCTCCATGTCCACTTTTTCTTCTGCAACTTGCTGCTTTTCTTCTTCTTCCTCAGTCTCTTCCATTCTTTCATCTTTTTCCCCTTCTTTCACTACATCTTCATTTTGTGCTTTCTTTTCGGTTTCCTTGCTGTCATTCACTTTTTCTTTGTCCATATTGCTATCCTCAACTTTCTCGGAAACTTTGTTTTCTTCTTCCATTTCTGTTACTCCATCATGATGTTCCTCAGTCTTCTTCAACACAGGATCTGTCTGTTCCTCCATGTCAACATTCCCATTTGCCACAGACTCGGGCTTAACCAACTCTGCAGTCTGCATCTTTCTCACCCATGACAGTTTGTAGCAAAAGTCTATGACTCTCCACAAAAACTCTTTTTTGCTGAACAAAAACTACAGCACACCAAAAATCATAAACAATATCCAGATGAACTACCATAGTAACGAAATTATGAACCAGCAAAAGAAAAACTCAATAAACGAAAGAGAATGAACATCATTAACAGTATTTAACACTGTAACCCAAGACAAGTACAGTAAGGAAAATTCAGGTAATTAGCTAAATCATATGAATATGAAAAAAAATATCATATACATAATTGGACTAGAAATCATCTAAACAAATGTGCAACCCGCAAACACGGTAGAATAACTAAAGAAAGAATCAAGCTTAATGCCATATAAAATGCTGAGATGGAGGAAAAGAGGAAATCAGATCACTGTAAAATGCTGAGATAGAGGAAAAGAGGAGATCGAGTTTAATGCCATGTAAAATTTTCACCCAAAACCACTAGTTCACCCAAACAAAGAGGAAATCAGATCACTTACAGCAAAAAGAATCAAACAGCTACAAAAATTAAATCCCTCGACTAAATTACAAACCCTAACCAAAACTGCGCTAATTTAAGTCAAATTCAGAAAGGAGCAACGAGGAATCGCAAGTATATATGCAGACATAATAAGTTAAAAAAAAACAGAGAGAGAGAGAGAGGCTGACATCGAAAACCAGAACTTACAGAGAATTCGAAGCTCGCGTATCCTCTCTCTACTTCCTGTCTGTTTTGGTTTTTCTCGTATCAACGTAAGCGTTGGTGGGGTTCACATTTGGAGCCAGGTATTTATATCACGGACTTCAAATCCGGATTTCAAATCACGTAAAACGCTGAAGTCATAGTAGGCAATGGTCGGAATTCTGAATATGTGATAAAATCTATTCGATATAGGCCCATATTACATTTTTCTTCAAATTAATTGTTAAAAAATTGGTATGACACGAGACCCTGACATATATATAGATTTGTGAAATGAGTCGATTTTATATATAAAATAAAAATTAATTTTTTTATATTAAAAAATTTTATTTTTTATAATTTAGATCATATGATAAAATTAACTCGTAAAACGATGATATTAAATATGTTACATGTAGATAGGAGAATCTATGCAGACTAGCCAAAACACAACCTGTTCAGTTGGATTGATCAAGCAATTATTTTTTTAAAAAATAAAATAAAATAAAGAAAAACGTGATAATTTACCAGCCGTTGATGCATTGCGATAGTGGATTTCCTACTTTTGTCGTTAGCGTCGGATTGCCCACACCCTAATTTCATTTCACCTGTTCCATGTTCACCGCTCCTATATTCTCTCTCGCAGTTCCCTTTCTCCTCTCCATTTCCTCCGGAGAATGAATTCTCACAATTTTCTGGGAGAGTTTACTGTTTTGCTTCAGAACACATATATTTCAAGACTAATCCTCTCTAGTTTGATTTCAGCTCACCTACCAGCGTAAAAGAACCAAACAATGAAAAAATAATTTCTACTTTTTGCGAGTTTCGTAGTGGGTTTTCTTGACATGAAATTCTACTCAGAACTTGTTTTTTGTTCGTTGTATTTAGGTTTCTGGTCTCACCATGTTTGCCCATTTTGGTTTTCGTGATGATTTGTCTACTTCAAGGGAGGAAGCCTTGCAAAGTCGCTACCTTTTTTAGCTTTTGAGCCGTTAACTTTGTCAGCTAACACGGGTTTGTTGTTTTTTACCAGGTCTTTTGGTGAGTTTTCCTCAGTTGTGAGTAGACGGATTGTCTTATTGCCTCGTTAGACTTTGGGTCTTGGAGGAGTTTAGGTTTCGTCAAAATAAGGCTGGAAATTTCGAGATTTTGTGTTGAATTTGTTCAGACTTGCGGCTGTTTGGATAATTTGCTCCTCTCGTCGGGTAGCAAGGTACCTCTTTATGGGGTACCTCTAAATTTTAATTTTATGTCTTTCCTTTGTATTGTTATATCCTTTTAGTCTTCGTTTAGCTGAAGGTTCTACACATCTGGTTCAATAGCAGTTTAGATAACTCTTCAGATTTTGTTAGGTTGCTTTTCCTTCAGATTAAGACTATTGCTTTAACCTAGTTTCGCTGAAAGACATTCTAGTTGTACATTATGGCTGCACATGAAAACTACTTTGTGGAGTGGAAAGAGCTATTTGTGTCAAAAGAGAGGGGAAACCGTGTGGTTCACTATTTTTTGAAGGATAATTTAGGGGAATCCATTCTTGCCGTTGTGGGCACTGAGAGGAGTGTTAGGCACATGTTTTATGTTGTATCTGAGGAGTTCCTGAGTGTTCATGTGGCCGAAAACTCGGTTCATGCCGGATTCAGATGGAGATCGAGAAGAGAGGTTGTGAATTGGCTTACTTCTATGTTGTCAAAGCAGCATTGGCAAGAAGATTATGCCAGTAGGTTTTCCTTTTTTCTTTTTCCCATTGTAAGGGGTACATGCTGATTGTGCTAGTAGTAGTAGTACTTGTTTTGTCGTTGTGGTGATCTCTTGGTAATCAAGCCTCTGTAAATGCAATACATGTTTTTGAACTTATTTCCTCGGGTTTCATAGTTTGCCAAGCAATCTCTCTTTTTGCCTGTCTTGAATTAATTAATAATTTAAAGTTTCCATTTTTTCGATCATTTTGATTACTTTTATAAATCAAATATTGGTAAAATTATTATGCTCATAGCTCATGTATTACTATTACTTTGGATTCACAGTTAACTCTTTGCAAGGTCCAAGGAGATGGTGGTTTGTGATGGAAAATAGTAATACATGATTTGGCGTTCTCTAATGGATGTTTTCTGATTTTAAGTTAGAAACTGTGAAAATATTCGATTTTTTATTTATAGAAATGTTTTATGATCATTTTCCTGGATGTACAGGATTCTAATAAAATTTTGGTGGAGTGTACATTATTTACTTGCCGAAAATCAGCTAGGTTGACGGCGCAAGGAAATATTTGACATTTTATCTGATTAGGATTCGCAGTAAATCAACATAGTCAGGTGAATTGACATATTGTAACCTTTTGGATGTAGTGTCACCCCCCAGAGATGATCCTACCACCGTCAATGCACAGCTAAAGCAGATGCCTCCTCATAATGTACGTGTTCTTTTATTTTTTTCGGGGGCCAAATGTAGTAGTCTTGCTATTTTTTTTTTTATGTTTACATGTTATTCTGAAACTTGTAATTTACGTGCCATCAAACTTGTACAATAGGGCCATTTACGAAGGAACTTGCAAGGTCATCAATTAGACATTAAGTGGTTGGGTTCAGCATGGACATGTGGTAAACAGTTGAAGCATTACCCAGCATTTAAGAGGAATGAAACTTCAATTGAGGTAAGTTAAAGCTTAACAAATGTAAGAATTGTTGAGTTTTCTAGTTTAACATTTTGCTTTCTTGGCATATTCTATTTGGATATTTGGGTAAGACTATGCAAACTTGAAGTGACTCATTTAGTTTCTTAACGATTAATGATTGGATGCATACCTATTCAATCTAAGTTTATCGCATGTACTTTATATGCCAAAAGTTTAGGATTGCAAGCTGGATTTTCAATTTAAATATTTTAGAGTCGTCAGTAGGACTTCATGCCCTCCGACGATGCTATAAATTTTGTTTCTTACTAAAATAGAAAATTTACTCGCTGTCTTTATTATCGTGATGATTATTATACATTCGAAGCACACTCTATGTGTGTGTGTAAAGAATTTTATTTTTAAAGTATTGTTTTTTTTATTGATTATTGATATCCTACGAAATTAAACGAGATATAAGATATAATAATATGATATTTTTATATTAAATGCAATATGTTGTATGAACTCATTTTTTATCACAATTGCTACAAATATAACTTTCATATTTGTAGCAATCCAACTTTATGACGAAAACTCAAAACACATCTAGACTGAGTATTTTTTCAAATAAGACACATAAGGCACAACATTAAATAGACAAATAACCACAAAAAATTAAAATGTATGTAAGTAAATAGAAATTTAACTCCTTTTCAAGTGCGAGTCTAGCCGACCGAGTCAAAAAATCAAATAAATACCTGAATTAGTTGGAAAATATCTGAAAGCTTGCGCTAACGTAGCTGTAACACAAAAATCTAATTCAAACCAAACGTTCTATCAAAAAATGCAACTCAATCAAATCTCAACCATGCTTGAATCAATTTACTGTTACATCGGGAAATCTCTGTACTAATATTCATTATTCAGTAGATATCAAATTTTACGCGGTTTGTCTCGGTGAAACATTCCAGTCTTCTGACAAAACATAAATAAGACCACAAAACCTTAAAAAATAATGTGTGATAATCGAGAACCGTAGACTTGAGTTTTCTACGATATGACAATTCTTAACTCTTTTTAAGCACTTGTAACTTTGACGATATCTGATGTAAAATTACAGCATGCTTAATAATTTCAACATGACATTCCAAACTCTTAGTCCTAGTACCAGTAAGTTTTTTGAATTATCTGCAATTAACTTGGTGAACTCACAACTCTTTCTCATGGATTCTACATTAGGTACAATCATTTGTCTTTGTGATGGCTGAGAAAGAGAGCCGCTATATTGCATATTTGGAAGATATGTATGAAGATAGAAAATGCCAGAAAAAGGTTAAAGTGAGATGGTTTCACCACAATAAAGAAGTCCGTGGAGTTGTTTCTTTACGGAATCCTCATCCTAAAGAAGTCTTCATCACTCCTTACGTACAAGTCATCAGTGCAGAATGTGTTGATGGTCTTGCAGTAGTCTTAAGTCGTGAACACTATGAGAAATGCCTGGGAGTTTTCCCTGGTGATATGTTGAGAAAAATGCATTTTTGCTTCAGACAATTCAAGAGTAACAGAGTAAAGCCTTTCAAATTGAGTAACTTGCGTGGATATTTTGATCAATCGATTTTCTCGTGTTTTAGCCCTGATTTTTTCGAGGAAGAATATAGCTCAGAGGATGATGTAAAAGTGGGAGCTAAAAGGAATAGAAGTTGCAGAGAGAATCAAAAGTATGATCTATCGTACCAGAAACTTAAATATGATGTATTGAGCAAGGAGCAAAGTTTCCTCAAGAATGTTGAAGACCAACTTCCATGTGCGCCAGTTTTTAGGTCTAATGAGAAGATCGAGTTTCTTTGCCAAGACAGTGGTATTCGAGGATGTTGGTTCAGGTGCTCAGTCTTAGAGATATCCAGGAAACAGATTAAAATATCATACGATGATGTTAGGGATGAAGATAGTTGCTCCAATCTTGAGGTATTAATTATCACAGGCCATGGTCGAAGCATTCACTTTGAAACCATTGTTATTTTTGTGGATACAAATAAACTGATAATGTTGTCGTGACATTCTCAATAGTAAAGGAGAGGTATTCTTAATACAAGATTCAACATATCATAAGCATTTGTTGGGAAAATTTTATTATTATTTTACTGCAGCTCGGTGTAGTTTAATGCGCCACGGCCAGTTATTGCACTTGTGTAGTCACTCCTCAACGCGGGAAACACTTTACTATTTTTACTATTTCTTTCTAATTGCAGGAATGGATTCCAACGAATAGAGTGGCCAAAGCTGATAGACTGGGAATGAGACATCCTGTTCGCCCAACTGTTAGACCCTTCTATGCTTGCAATAAAAGTAGCCCAACCTTTGAGGTTGGAGATCCAGTTGACGTGTGGTGGAGTGATGGTTGGTGGGAAGGGGTTGTTTCTGATGCCCACGATCCAATAAACCAACGTTACCGAGTTTATCTTCCAGGTTTGTTTCCTGTTGCTCTCAATTGCAAAGTGTTTATCCCCCAACGGCTTATGTGTTTCTAAGGAAACTGAATATGATGTCAGGTGAAAACTTATATTTGAATATCGAGTTAAAGAACCTTAGAGTTTCCAGAGATTGGGTTAGCGGACAGTGGGTGGATCTCAAGCCAAACCCTGATATAATCGACCTCATATCTTCAGCTAGTGTAGACACCAAGCTCTCAAAATCTTCAGCTGTTTCTATGGAAAGGAAGTCCCAAAATTCTACTCCTTCCTGTCAGAAACTTGTCACAACTCACATACTCGGTGCTGTTTTTGAAGAAATTCCTGAATTGTCAGGCATGACGCTGACAAATGTCCCTTTAAAAGATGGTTATGCCAATGATGAGCAGCAAGTACTTGAATTTGCAGAAGATAAGGAAAACCATCCGAGCCATACCCATGAACTCGACGACAAAGACACTGTGGATTACGACTTAACAGATGCACAAATGAAGTGTGATCAAGAAAATTATCTTACTGACTTGTGCGCTAATGTTGATGATGGAAACAAAGACAACAACTTGGTTGTACTCACGACTGGTGAGCAGAAATGCGAGGCAGCAACAGTGAAAAATCTGATCGCTCCAACTTCCACGTAAATAATTTTTCTTGCTTGGCTCCGTAATCATGGTTAGAAGTGGTCGTAAAGTTTGTTTTGTCCGTCGAAATAGTTGTATATAGTTATAGGCTCTATCGCAAGTCTGGGTTTTAATTCCGAAGCAGAAAATTTTCAAGAAATGGTCTTGAAATTCTAGAAGTCCTGCCCCTTTACCGTATAGTCCACGCTCCACAGCGCGAAGGAGCACCCGCACCCGTACCCGTAACCTGACATTCTTGTATTATTTGTCCTGGCTAAGAGCTGTATCTTCTGGGAGTGATTTCGCCAAGGGAGGGTGGATTCTTGCTATAACAAGGTTGACTGTGTTTAATATAACAATATCATTTATTAAAAACCCAAACGCACTTTATTTCAGCCTTCGGGTTATGTTTTTGTGATCGTAATCAATGTATGTTTTCAAAAATGGATGGGATCACTTGGCTTGACCGATAATCGATCACGAAATTGCTAAAAACCGTTTTGACTTGTTCGGTCGATCACGAAATTGCTAAAAACTGTTTTGACTTGTCGAACAGGTTAAACAGGTCAAGAACAGGTTGGATTGATTAAATCGATCCTACTGGTTCTCATATTTCGAATTTTATTAAATTTGATTTTTTAATTTTTCATTTAAAAAATTTGTTTTAATATTTAACTTTAAATTTATTTTTTGATATATATATAGTTTTTCGGTTCGATAGTAGGTTCAATCGATTCGATCCATTGAATCATTTTTTAAGATAATTTGGTTCGATTATCGGTTAGTTATTCAAACATTGATTGTAACAATATAAAGGTGGTAGTGTTTTAAAAATATTTATACTTTATTAAAAAAATTAATCTAAAACATTTAAAATTAATTTGTCAGTACATTTTGAAATGTTAGTTCTTGAATCATCAACATATATATCAATTTTCATAAAAATTTGAGGGACACGCATGATTTAATGATATTTGAATAGAGAGAAAAACACTCTCGTTGTAATATAAAGTAACCTATAAATATTAACTTATAAATATAATTGTGATTGTGATATATTTGAAACATGATGAATATGAATATAATTGCTAATTAATTTTTTAAAATCTTTATCCTAAACAAATCGTTTTATCCGAATCAAATTCTTACTCCAATCACAACATGAGAATAAATTTATTATAATTAGGAACAAAATCGTAGCATAAAATATTTTGAAAATTGCACGAATTTTTTAAGGGGAAAAAACGATATATATATATAGTAATCAGAAAGCGGAGTTTCTCACAAATCTAGGGTTAGGGTGTTTTTTCCTCAGCCGCAATGAGCTTCTTCACTGAAGCGAGCGCTGAATCACGCCCTTATATGTGCATGCACATCGCAATATTCTCCCTCAAATCGAAGATGAGGAACCCGGAAGTTTCCAATTTCTTCCCGGAGGTTTATTTATTTTCTGCTGTTGTCCATTAATTGATTTTCAATCTTCTAGTAGTATGGAAGAACAACTGAGTTTGGGAAATGATGCTAATTAATTCGATTTGTGTCAGAGGCTCAGTTAATCTGTTGCTTTGCTGAACCTTTTTTTTTGCACGTCAGTCTGATTCCAAACTGTGTTGTTGCAGTATCGAAGGATTTTCAGTTAACTTTTCGGTTTGATTTTATGGTGCCTGTTAAAATTAAGAGTACACTGTGAAAAAAGTTTTCTTCTTTTCCATTAATTTTTGTTCTGTTGATGATCACTGGATTTTGTGCTAACACGAAAGTAGATCATTCTACTGTGTGTAGTTTCCAGTGGCATCGGATCCTACTCGCAGGGCTCCATTCTATTAAAAAAAAAACACACTCTAGGTTCGTCATATCTTTCAATCATACGCTACGCAGAACCACCACCTATAACAATTCATCCCACCCATTTGTAGTGTGTTTACTCTCAAAACCGTAATATCGGATACTTTCAAACCTATTTGACGCTTGAGTGCGTCGAATGCTAAAAAAATTCCTTTGCTAAAGCTTATAACCAAGACCGCAAACTCATTAGACGCAAGATTTACCATGCAACCTACTAAATCAACACCAATGTAAATATAGGCATCTGATTATGTGGAATTCAACTCATAACTTAATGATCAAATTTTGCACCCGTGAAATTGTCTAATGCGTGTGAATGAATGAACTATAACATCAAGAACATGATAGAGGCTCACATTGAAAACGGAACGCCTTTTAGGCATGGAACATCTAATACACAAGTAGATGAAGCAGCATTCCTAACACCTAAGGCATAGGTACATGATCTTCCCCGCTCCATAAATAAGAAATGACGGGAAAAGATTGTCGAAATTTACTTTACATTTTCTCAACGTACATAAACAATTTTAAGGCCCCATAAGTATTCTTCCAGGGTTTTGTGGATATTGGTTAGAAGGATGGATGGGCAGAGTCTGAAAGCTATGAACCTGGACCAGATTTTCTCTGTTTTCATACAGATTAAAGCCACCATTTACGATACCATAGCAAGCAGGAGATTGTTGAATTACCTTCATACCAGAATCATGTAGTGCAATTTGGTCTCGGTCTGCAGCATTTGAGGCACATGTCTGCTCATTCAATCTATTCTCAGCAACACGGCTAATTCCGACGCCAAGATCAAGGCTGAGTGAATTACTCTCCTCTTGCATGATTTTTGAAGTTATGGTATACGGAGTGTTTCCAGCAAATTCATGGCTGTTGTTTCTGGCAGTTGGTACATCATGGTTGTGCTTACCCTCATATGTGGTTATGACAGCTTTGGGGTCATGTGACGCCCTCTCCACGTGTTTCCTAACTGGGCATCCAGCATTTGTGCACTTGTAGTAACTCCTGGGTTATAGACAAAACATATAAGAATAGCAAAAACCAAGTTCATGAAAATTGTTGACAACTCAGGTACTCTGTTGGTAAGGTCCTTGCACCATGATATGGTCTTGTGTTTGAATTAATTGTTCGGAATTAGGAAATCAGATTTGATGCAACTTTTGAAAAAGGAAAAATTGCTAATGAAACACTAATTTTTTTATAAGAAACGATAATATATTATATAATAGAAACTATAAAGATTAATCCACTTTGAATCTGAAGAATGAATGCAATACAGTGTTCTTTTACTTGATCTTTAAAAGCAGGCTTAAGCCCTCGACTTGAAACATACCTTGGATTGGGATTCCCTCTAACCACTTTCTGTCCATACTTGCGCCACCTATACCCATCATCTAGTATATCAACTTCACTGATAGTTTGAACGACAACTCGTGGCTCGCGAATGGGCTTAACAACAGGTGTAACATCAAGATCATCCTCCATTCTCCTGCTCAGGTTTTCAGCAGAAGAAATTAAGATGGCTATTATATATTTATGGCAAATCTAAAATACAATACCTCCGCTTCAAAACAGGATCATCTTCATCGACTTCATCATTGATGGCCAGATATTGTGAACCTGAACCATCGACACCATCTTCGTTCATTTTCCGAGGAGACAACACCAAAGAGACATTGGGCTCCAAATTGCTTGTGTTCAATTTGCCTTTAGCAAAAATGGAAGTGAAATTAGAAATAAATTAAGTATCATAATTAACACATGGTTGGTAGCTCCATTCATTGAGCTGGCTAGGGCTGAGCGGCGTTTGCACTTTGAGCATTCAAACACAAAACTCAGTTGAGATATTTTACAAGTTAAGCACAAACACCATCGTCCATGACTTTAACTTAAGAAGATGACCAGCTCAGGCCCGAGTACAAACATCAGAATTCTTGAAAAATTAACCGTGTCAGCAAAGTTTGTCCCAGATAGTTACAACCAACTTCAAAGCATTCCATCATTATAAAATAAATATTTCAAACAGATTTGCCGGCTCTTCCCACCAGTTCCATTTTAAGCATGTACATCAGAAAGAACTCAAAATAATGATTTGCAAAGCCCATTAGCCGTGGAAAAACAAATAGATGAATAAAGCTTTAAAGCTAGGGTCACTAATAAGCAGAGCGGTGGTTAGCCTTGAGCTGGATACTTAATAGACAAGTTGAGAATTGAGTTAAAAAATATATTCATTCATATCGATCACCCAAGTCTAATGGAATTACTCAAGGCCACCCAAAATTCATGCTGTCAAGCCTTTTAAAAATTGGAAAGAAAAATTTATCAGAGTTTGGCATGTTTACCCTCTTGAACCATGAATGACAGGCTCTGATCCAATTTCTCCTCTTGGATGGATATAAGAGCACCAGGATTTTGTCGACGGGCAGCTTGTGGTTTTGGATGGTCATGCGAACCCTTGTAGAAAATTTCAGTAATTTGTCCACTTGGAGATCGTTCAAAGATCTTTTTCACTTCACAGTTAGGATAAGTACATTTGTAATAACTTCTTGGAAACTCACTTCCTTTAACCAGTTTCTGCCCATATTTTCTCCAGTTATACCCATCATCTGATGTTCTCTCAGCTGTAGTTGATGGGCTGCCATCTTTAGGATCAGTAATGATAGTTGGAGTCAAGTGCCTTTCATTATTTAATTCATCAACAGTACTACAGGCTGATGACTCATGCACACTCATAGGCGCAGATACTCTCAACTCCGATAGCCCACATGTCACCAAACTTGGAGGTGCTGATGATTGTGAAAATCGTCGATCCTGAGCTTGACCAAATGGTATATTTGCATTAAACCCCACTGGAATCTTTGTCATGAAGAAATTATTATATTAGTGAAAAATTAGTCAATACTCATGGAACTACGAGTCATTAGACCTTTGCAATATGTATCGTCTTAAAATTTTGAGACAATAATGCATTGCTAAAAAGGGAACCATTTGACGTAAATGAATCCTAGTTCATGGAGATTTGTAATTTGAAGAACTTATACTAGAATCCAATGATTAAATCAAATGGGTGTCAAATAAGACAGAGGCGAAGTTGCAAAGAGTGGCAAACAAATGATAGCTGGTCTGTGTTTGAAGATCATGAAGTAAAACGAGTAAGGGGGAATCTGCTACTCATTTTACGATACGTTTTTATTTTCAAACTCACATTCCCATCAAAACAATATTAGGATTTGCTATTACATAAGAAAGAAGAGGATGTGAAACGAAAATCATTTTCCAACTCATTTTATTGTAAACCATTCCGTGGCTAAAGAGGGGGAGGAGAACACCATATAATAAGGATAATCACACAATACAAAGATTCTGAACATTACAGCCTGTCCTGCAGATGGTAATTCTGATACGGTATTAGATCCAGCGAGGAACTTAAACTCAAAATCACGTGGCGTTATTCCATCAACAGCATGGCCACGGGAACAAAGTTTCTCAGATGATAACATTGAATTTTCACAAGCTCGTTGCATCAACTGAGGCTTAAAAAGAGAACCTGTGGTTGGAGAAGGCTCCACCTGCAAAATTGATAAAGTATTGGAAGGACAAAAAGGGTCAAAGTCGAGGATTCAAGTCTCTCCACAGTCATTAAATAGCATTAATAACCTTCCAATCTATTCAATTACAGATTCTTGTTCTTCCGTCCTTTATCACGCATTAGAAAAGAAACCGAAAATGATCCTTTACCATCAATCCCATATGCACCAAAAAGACTCTTAAATTTATCAAGCTCAACAGGAAAGCAATAGTTTTATGGATTGATCCTCATAATCATAGTGGCATAAATTCCTCTGACGTGCATTCAAGAAGCTAATCATTTAAGTGAAACATCTTCTTTTTTTTGTTGGCAGAATAACAAAAAATAAAATGTCATTCACCATTAAGTAAAAGAGATCACTATGTGAAGAAACAAAAGAGAAATGAAATATCATATTTCTAAAATTATTTTTAAAATATTCGAAAAGGTTGGAAAAATGAGCAGATAACTCCATGGAGAAACTAATATAATTTTTCCTCAGCACAAGACACCAACGGTTCCCGAATCACACATCTTATTCACATCCCATTAATATTCCCCAAATGAGCCTCTTAATGAAAAGGAAAATAATTCAACGATCAGCAATATTATGAAAAAGAACCAAAAATCAGATCAATAATAAAATCAACTGAAACATTCCACAAACACCCCACTACTACAGGCACCTTTAGTTCGCATAACACCATTTTTGGCCATTCACACTCTCAAAGGTCTCAAAAAGTATTCCCACAACCAAGACCTACGACAGCCAATTCCTCACTCAGGAGCACTTAAATCCTTCAGATTTAATCATATCAACTACACAGAGCTGCAAGTTAACTCCAGAAGAGACTTAATTCACAAGTTAGGAATCGGATCCGAAACTGATTCGTTGGAGCTTAAAGAATCAATCACATTATCGCAAGTGAGCCACTAACAAGCAAAAATCAGCTAATTCAAGTTCCACAGATTCGTGACCTTAACGTAGGAGAGAAGAACAGGTGACTCGAGAAATGACGTCGGACTGAGTCCAGGAGGAATCGTAATACATGTGGACCTAGAGATCGGGAGCTTGGCCGGAGACATGAGCCTGTACTTAGCTCCATTGCTGGATCCACAGCCGCCTCCGGGAAAAGCCGCGTCCGGAGCTACAGAGGAGCCGCCATCTGGCACGTGCTCGGGAGTGGAGGTCACGTGTGCCGAGGCGTTATCGGAGGGAGAGTGAGAGAGGGCCGGAAAGTCTTCCATCATGGGAGAGATGGAGAGGGGGGAGAGGCCTTTCGAGACGACATGAAAAAGGATAGGGGTAATATGGACATTTCGGGTAGGGGCAGAATTGTACTTGTTTTTGTTGTCATGTAATAAAGTGAAATGGGGGAGTACGGGTTTCAGGTGTGGACGGAGTTGAGTTTGTCAGTGACTTGTCCTCATCCAGTTTTTCCAATATACCCCGTTGTGATATTCAATCATCATTTATTTTATCCATCTATTTCATTTATTATTTATTATTAATATTAGTTGATATTTAGCTCTTTGTACCATCACATTGAAAAATTTAATTTTTACCATAAATCTTTTCTAAAATTTTTTAATTCCAACGTTAATATTTTACTTGAAATAAATCTTATTATTAAATTACAACACCAACCTCTTTATTTTTTTCAATTATCAATAAATTTAATTACACAATTATTAATTAATAATATCACAAAATAATAGCTATCATTAGACTGATTACAAATACACATCAATTGTTTTAACGAGTAAAATTATTTCTTATGCAACATTAAAATTGTAGATCGAAACATCCGATCTGATTGCCGAATTGTATTGCAAAAGAAAAGAAAAGGTGCTGTGAATATATATATATATATATATATATATAACTAAAGCCAAAAAGGAAAGGGTCATTACAAGCAAACGTACACAGTTCATCAACCAACCCATGTTGCCATTACAGACTTAACAGTTGAGTTGACTCAAAAAAACGAAGGGAAATTGTACCAACGACAGTCGTTCAATTGAGCCTCGAGAAGCAGGACTAATACAATCATAGAACACGCTGCCATACGAGCCTCCCGAAATGTCTCGAAAATCTTTGAGATGGAAAGTGCAGGACTATGGTTCCAGCGAAAAAATCGAGCACAATAACACCCAACACCAACAAAAAAAAACGACCATTATAGTTGCCACGAAAAATGTATATATAATCACATGGAAAAAAGGAACTAATAGAGATTCATTTTGGCTGGTGAGTGAAAGAAATATGGGAAAGCTGTTACGCATTCATCCCGTGCATAAAAGACCATAAAGGTCATGTCGAGCATTTGAGGAAACCATACATGTTGAGGCTCCCAGTTATGGACCTCAGCACGTATTTCGGTTTGGAAAGAGCTTATACTGTGTGTGGGTTATAAGCCATTTGAAACTGTTGTGTCAAAAATTTTGAAGGTCAGACCATAAGTAATTGGGTTTTCTTAACCATCGCAAACTAAAACATCACTTTTGTTTCAAAGATATAAATAGTTTGTATACGAAGGTAAAACTTGATTAAAATGGAAACAAAAACGGAAATAAGCGTCAGCAGGTACAGTTGAAATGAGCCATAGACGTGCCCATTTGATCACTGATCAGCTGGGTAAGGTCAAGAGTTTTGATGGTAACAAGATTCATTCAGAAAGTGACAATCTTGTTTCCCTATTTCACACACAAATTCCATATATTCAAGAGAAGAAAAACGTTAAAATTACTAAACTAGCATAAACTACTAGCCAAAGAACAATTATTCTTATCGGCAACAAAAATGCATTAAAGTGATAGATCAACATGAAACAAGTCATGATTAACCTATGCGGGCCTAGCCCCTCGACTGATTTTGGTGCAGAAAATACTGCAGTAATCAATCATTGTTAACAGGGCAGAAAATTAAATCTCGCCATGGTGCTAAAATTCCATTAATCAAAAAGCAGAAGAATGCTTTTGATAACATTGATCTAAAATCAAGATGTGCAACAAAGACGAGACTGTCCATATCTGGAAGAGTAACATGTTTACTGTTGATAGTAAACTGGTTGGTATTGAGATGGGATACTATATCCACCACCATCAACTGGTTGGTATTGAGATGGGATGCTATATCCACCGCTATCAACTGGTTGGTATTGAGATGGGATGCTATATCCACCATAACCAACAGCCCCATCATAATAACCAGGCTGCACATGTGGTTGCAGCGCATGTGGTTCACTAGGATAAGAACCAGATGCAGTTGGATTAAAGCCCAAAGGGTCAGCTCCCGACAATCCATACACACCGGCAGATGAGCCTGCATATGGGATAGCAGCAGCAGCAGCAGCAATTGGACCAGCGCCATAGGCCCCAGCAGATGTACTGAGGTATGGAGCAGTGTAATCTGGCAACAAACCTGACCTCTGCACCAAAGATGCTTGTGGTCGAGGAACAACAGGCTTGGCGGGAATTCTCCGACCAGTAGCAGCTCTCAACCTCTTGTTTCCATTTTGGGGGGGTCGCTTCAAATTCTGCTGCGGCTTAGGTGTAGCCGCAGGTGCTGCCCTTTTCCGATCACCCTTTTCTTTCTCCAATTTCTCAATACGCTTCACCATTACAGATTTTGGGTACTGAGATTCCAGGTTGTGATCCTCGATGCATTTAATCACAGCCTTCAATGCATTAATTTCTTTTGTAGCAGCTTCATTCTACAAGAAATATACAAGGCTGTTAGTCTCTAGCTTTAGTAGATACGTAATGTAACAGTAGCCTCAGACACACTTAAATTAGTTGTTTGGTTTATAAATTCCACAAACAGCTTCATTTTAAGTCCTATAATTACTACTTGTTACACCCAATAAGAGGCTTATGTAGATATTTTATCACATTATATGTACAATGACAATATTGTCATTGACAAATATTTCATTCTCCAGTATTTATGGGGAAAAGATAAACCAAAAATTCCAATATAGTAAAATCAATATCATCCTCCTCTTGGGCAAAATTTAAATGAAAGATAAAAATGAAATGGGTGCAAGAATACAACTGTATCCAATTTGTTGATAAGGACCTTGACATGCTAGATCGAAATCAAAATACAGAAAAAATTCAAGATCGAAGATCTGATTCTGAAGTTTTCGACGAGATTATTTATGAGGGGTCTGATAGAAGACAATTTAAGGTCTGAAACGAAGATTGATGCCAGCTAATCCAAGTTGCCACATTTAGGTCTAAAAAAATTATACACAAGCGTACAAATACATAGCCATGTAATTAAAAAAATATATATTCAAATACTAATGTACTGGACCAAATTTCAAATATACACAACTCATACCATAGAGCATCAATTAGATTATTCAGATCGAATTTGAATTCAAATCCAACTTATTGAGAAACCTAATCTATACGACACATCCTTCTGAATTGCACGCATGTAAAACATATTTATGGAGAAGCGTAAGTGAAATTGTGTTCATGCACATATATCTATTCTCCAACAAAATTGTTGTAATAGAAATACCGTCTCCAATGAATACGAAAGATTACCATTGATTGACGAGACCCCTTCCCACTCTTGCGCACTTTTTGAGCAAGTTTTTCAGAATTCAGCACATATGCTTTCAATAAGGGTACAGGAGGGAACTCATCAATCAGCTCAAATTCAAAAATGAATTTGAGAGCCAATAGTTGTTTGCCCTTATAAATGAGTTTCTGCACGATATCTGTTGGAAGCCATGAATATCGCTGTTCAAAACCGAACTTTAAAACAGATAAACATGGCAATATCACAACATGGGTATGTAGATGTGTACAATGGTACACAGATTAAAGAAACAAACACATAGTCGGTTTTCAAAACTACACAATTATGGACACCGACTCACACCTTGCTTTAAGGAAGAGGAGGCTACACTAATTTAAACATCAAACTTGCATAGGCACAGGTATCTATGACATGAGTTGACTCATGAGTATGCATACAAAAGACAGATACGACAAAAATAAAAATTACTTCATGTGATGGCAACATTCTTCTTATCCCATGTACTACCCAAACAAACAATAATAATTGAACACGTGGTTGTTTTGCTAAAGAAGTCATAGAAGATGTGAATAATATCGGATCCTTATTTCCATCTTAACTGTCAAAATTCACCATCCTTGTTTTCATATCAATAATAAATCATCAAAATTAAGTAAACCTCCATTTCCAAATCCAGTTTCAAACTTATTCTCGACTCAAACTCCAGTTTCTTCGCCACTACTACAGGGGGGATACAACCGAGATTGAAATAAACATATTAATGTTTCTTTTTTTTCCTTTCAACAACATAATACAACTGTAAAGATATCTTAGTTTCTACAAATAAAAACTTTCCATCTAGAGGAGACAGTTTTGAATTCAACCAGATTGCATTTGGACAAAATTAATTCAGGTGGGTGGTCGAGATTTAATTCGGAGAAAGAATTCGAAACTTGAATATTAATGGACACCATGATTTTCTCAAAGAAATATCTTAAATTTAGATTGAATGAACTTGAATCTCCTCATGGCACACCATCCAGACAACTAGAATGAATTTAAAATACTAAATTTCAAATGACTTAATCTGAACACAAACTCGCAAAGATTACAGTCATAGCACCATATAGTCAAAAATATCTGAACTTTAGTTAAACCCAGAGAGGAAATTACTAGTGATAGACAAATTCAGTCATTCAAGTTTATTATTCTAAAGAGAATCTCAGATCCCCATGCCACCAAACAAAAGATATTTCAGATGAATCAAAACAATCTGCTTCCACTCTTAAACAGCCAAGATTCAAGAAGTGAAGCCCCCAATTTCTATAATTTTTTTAGCCAGCACACAACAAACAATTCACACTGATGCACGCACAAACTAATAAGATCAATATAACAGGCGCACACAGCTGTAAAATGTTGATTAACCCCAAATTTACCGGAAACCCGGCTCTGAAGTCCAATTGCTTGACACAACTCCACAGCTTGGCGGCACCTAGCAATCATGACAACATGATTGATCAACTCATTTGCATCGTACCCACCATCACTTACCAGTTTGTACGCAGCTAAGAGCTGCAAATATGTTAACTTATCCAAACCCCCCATCTCTAATTTCTTCTCATCGTCTTCATCTCCACCGTTCCCATCACTTACACTCGCCATCTGCCCCTTCCACTCAGCAGCAATAGCCGCCGCTCTTTCTTTGACCTCCGCCCCAATCTCGAACCCAACTCTCATAAACTCCTCCAGTAAAACCGCGCACGCCCTCCTCAACGCTCCCAGCTCAGAGCCAGTACCTGAATCCGACCCTGCGCCACAAAACCCATCCAGGGCATCCAGAATCAAGGAACCCGGATCCGGAGCGTGCTTCAACGCGTCAGCCAACTCAACCCTAACGGCGGTCCTTTCCTTGGGCCGGTCAAGTACATACTTACGCAGACCCAGACCGTCCATGTTCTCACACAGAGACTTCAATTCCGGTCGGGCTGGAATAGGGACCGACGCGTGAAGCTTCACGGGTTTGGGCTTCCGAATCTTCAGAGATTCCTGAGCCTGGAGGGTCGAGAACTTCTGGAGGAGGTCCAATTGAGTGGATTTAACATCTGATTCTATGTCATTCCACGTGAAAGCAAATGAAGACAGCAAAGATGAGTGCGACTGCAATCCTTCAAAAGCTTTTCTGAGATTTTCCTTCTTCGACTCCACGAGGTCGAGCGCCGCTTGGATTGATTTCAGAGTCGTTAGAGCCATACTTTTTTCTACAGACTAATATCGAAACACGATCGTGAAAGGTGGGAGAAGCATGAATGGGGCGTCAAATGTAATGTATCAACTGTGGAAGGAAAGGGGGAAGAAGAGGAAACCGATTATCCCAGCAAATTTATGGGCCTTTAGCCAGAACTTATTAACAACGGCCCAATAGATTGAGACTTGTGGTGATTCACGTAAAATAATTGTTGACATAATCAAAATTAATATCCTCATATTAACAAAATTTATATATATTAGTTACTATGCACACACACGCATCGCGTGTGTACAATAGTTTTTATTATTATCGATGAACTAAAGTAAAATTTGACAAATTATGGAGGGACTAAATTGATATTTGAATTGTTGAAATAAAAATAAAAGTGTGTGTTGAAATTTAAAACAAAAACAAAAAACAAAAGTGTAATATTAATATCATATAAGGATAAAATTGGAATAAAAATTTGGTATCATCTCTAGGTAGTTATTATGATGTCCTCACACTTAATATAATAGTATAGAAGTATATATATTTAATATTTTATATTTATTAAGTTCAATTCAAAAAATTAAATATTTTTTTATACTTAATTAATATAAGTGTTAATAAAAAAATTAAAATCTACTAAATATTTATTTTTATCAATTTATTAAAATATATTTTATTTGTGTAAATTTATAATTTTATTAATATATTACTATGATCAAATTTTTGCCACTAGACATAGAGCTATAGTAATTAGACAAGATACATTTATTTTCTTATACTCGTTACAGGACAGAGTGCGTAAACATAGGTGTTAATTATTCGGCCTCTCAGTCCTATGAATATGGGGGAGATGCGTGTCTATCTATTGTGTTATCTTATGTCTCTTACCGGTCAATCTTACTATTTTCCTACTTCCAGTCATGTCCTTAGCAAACAAAGTATTAATTGTTAAGATCCGGTATGACTCTTTTACGACCAACTTAGTCAACCAGATAAAGCAATGAAAAGCCAACAATTTGTTTCATGAGAACTTCTCACGAGATCACTCATCTCAATATTACTCTTACACATACACCTTTAAATACACACTTAATCCGACCATACAATAATAATACTGGTTAATATATCAAGAAAAATATCATTTTATTATTTATTAATAAATAGTTGAAAAAAATTTATAATTGAATATATAATTTACTCGTTAATAATTTTAATATGGTTATATTATCAATAGTATATGTTTTTTTTATTATAATATATTTTTAATTTGTTTATGTAATTTTAATTAATAAAATCATAACCTTGGAAATAAAAAAGTGTACCTAATTGAATTTAATAACAATAACTAGACTTAAAAAACAATTTCATTAAACGTAAAATCTAATTTTTAGTCGAATCATGTAACAATTAAGTCATTTACAATAATAATTTATCAATAATTTAATTAAGCGTAAAATATAATTTTTAGCTGGAATTTGGATTATTGCATCACGAGACATATGATCTATTATATAATATATATCGATCTGTTTCATGCTGTATTCAATTACATGTTACTTGGTCACAAAGTTTTATTAATCTTGAATAATTTGGATGCATATATATTTAATTTATAATAATTATTTATACGCATATTCACGATATTTGAATAAAATGTGAGGCAACGTGCTCTACTATTTGTCAACTTATGCCGTGATATTTGAAACTATTAATTAATTGGAATAAGACTACATATATCTCTTCTATCTACGTTATATTGTAAGTAAAAATTTATGTGAGACGATCTCACATGTCGTATTTTATGATACAGATTTCTTATTTGGGTCATCCATGAAAAAATATTACTTTTTATGCGAAGAGTATTACTTTTTATCGTGAATATCGGTAGAGTTGATTCGTCTCAAAAATAAAAATTCGTTAGACCGTTTCACAATAGACATACTTTATATTAGATGGTTTATTCGATCAAGTAATCAATAATATTATTTATCATGTTTTTTTAATTAAAAAATCAATAATGTGAAATAGATCTCTTATCCAATTTGACACACGAAAAATATTATTTTTTTACTTTAAATATAGATCGAGACGATCCATATTACGAACATAAATTTATCAGATCCTTCAATATTTCTGTAAAAAAAAAAAAAAAAAAACCCACGTTCTCTATGTGTTAGCTTAGAAATTTAATTAAAAATTAGGTGACATGCATTGACCAATAAAAAGTCAAGTTCATGAAGATTTCAAGAAAATGAAAAATTGTGATCAAATTATATTGCTGGCGTCACTTACCAATATATGTACTAAAAATGCGAACAATTTAAATAGAAGATCCTCGCATCTTTTACATCGACCAGCAATTCATATATTTTTAATATAATTAATTAACCAGTATTTTTAAAATTTTCTAGCATAAAATATCTTTTATTTCAATTTCAATAACTTATAAAATGTAGATAGATATTTGATAATTTCAGGAATTCGAGCAGATGGAAATACGAGACTTGTTAATTTCAAAAAAACTAATAAATATTAAGGTTACATTTTGGATGGAACGATTTGGATTTGAGGGTATATTAAAGGTCAGAATTTGAAATGACTTTATGTTGAGTTGGATTTAAAATCTACCACAACGACTCAAAAAATGACCATTTGAAATTTAAAATCTTTTGCTAAGTGGATTTACTCAAACAAACCAATTTATTTATTATTATGGCTTTGAAATCCTTATGTTCAAATGCAACCTCCACATATGGACATATGACATAAATGTCGAAATTTAGGGAGGTGTATTTAATGTAGAAGATTTCTTTGACTTTTAATCACTTTTGTAGATTTTAAAAGTCTACATGTATTCAATTAAAACTTTTACATACTCCATATAGATCTAGTGATATTCAAAATAAACTTTCATGGAGTTTTAAAAAGTCAAGTGATATTCAACATTGACTTTTAAAACCTCTATAAAAGTCTATAGGTATTCAAATTTTCAATATACTTTTAATAACTTCATATAGTTCATTGACGTACAAACACTAAAGCTTAAGTTACAACTATAAATTGTCAAAAATTGTATTTGGTTCAACCCAAGATTTGGATGGATTTTTAAAACTTCTAACTCATACATAAGCTATTTATTTATATCTATGTCACTTCACATCACCTCTCTTCTTATCTTTTTTCATCTCATCTATCTCTATCATTCTCTCAAATTTTCGAAGTGTATCTCTATATATATTTTCATATTTCTTTTTCCAGATTTTTCATTTTTTAGCTGATTTTTCATTTAATAATTTTTTATTTTAATGTCATATGAAATATTGAATTCTATAATTGATTTTGTGATTTTTAATTTATGATTTATACTAATTAATGTAATATTCAATAATAATAAAATATGATCAAAAAATATCGTTTGATTCTTAATAATTGAATAGCCTCACAACAACCATGGTTTTTTAAATTCTTTTTAGTATTTCAATTAATACATAAGTTATGATATTTTTATATAAAATTATATCCACACAATGCTAAATAATATTATTTTCACATGTATATTATCAATTCAAAAACAAGATTACAGATTAATCAATTGATGTATTTTAAAAAATTTACAAACATACATACAAACCAACATATATACATGTGTAAGGATTGAATGATTTAACTTTTAAATAAGTATATTTATTTATTAATATAAATATTGAAAAATTATTTTAAACTGAATATGTTATATATTTCAATTAATTATTGGTTCAAAGAAATTAAAAAAAATAGTATGTTATAATTAAGTACAAAATTTATAAAATTCTATAAAAAAATCACAAAAGTTTATAAAAATCTTGCAAAAAAATCTACATGAATCCACGTAAATCAGTTTATAAATATGTGAAAATCCATAATAGTCAATAAAAATCTATCAAATCCATAAAAGTTTATCATTTGAAAAAAATCATTAAAAGTCATCAAAACTCTGAATTGAATACACCTCACTTAATTATCGTCTAATGCCAATCTTTATCTTTTAATATGTGTAAAAAAAAAAACATACTGTCTAAACATTTTGAAATCCACTTTTAGTTAAATACAAACCAACATTAGATTATTATATTAAGATTGCATCCAATGAACTTTATTATTCTCTTGTATGTGAGATCCACATAAAATAACAGATTCTAAAAATATCTAGGTCGAACTCAACTCAAAGTTTCGATAGAAATCCCATTTGCATTATTAGGTTTCCAATTTTTCACAATGACTAAAATAGTTAAATTTTAGATTATATATGAGGTGATTTTGTGGTTATTAAATTCAACAATTTTTGGTAACGTATGAGTAATCAAAATACTTATATGTCCACAACTTGCATTGCATGTATAACCAAAATATGACATGTAAAAGCACACATTTTCTCACACACACAAATATACATTATAATTGAAACGATGTTCTCCTATTGTACTCACATACATGTCTATATTTATCTATTGGATGCGATGGAACATATTCACATCGTATATTTAATATATTAATATCATCGTAATTATGAATAGACATAATGAGTAGACAATAACTAATTTTTCTTTCAAATATAT
>NC_133311.1:19943917-20077724 GCF_012295235.1 Primulina huaijiensis | reverse complement strand
TCTGTCATCTACCTTAAGGCTCCAAAATTTCTCACACCAGTGGATTTGCTTAACCATTCCTATAGACATGACCTCCTCTTCTCTTCCCCTCTCTCTTTCTCTCCCTACAATATTTATATATTATTATAATAATATATAATCAATATATCCTTTCATCGCCCAAGAAATTCCATTTCTTTTGATTATGTGAAAAAGGAGTGGAATAAACAAGGAAAAAGAAAAGGAAGAGAAGGACCATTGGAGATAGACAGAGAGAGAACAAAGCGAGAGGATGAACATACCTTGTGTTTTTATTTATGTATATTCCTCTCATTAGATCTTGGCTTCAATTCTGTGATTACTTCTTCTCCTTTGACGGTGAGTTTTTGTGGAGATGAATCCAAATATTGGTTTTTTGTTGACTATCTGATTGTTATCGTTTGTGGGTTCTGCCTGATCTACGTGGATTCTGAGTTTTCAGGATTGCGTATGTTTAATCTTTGCCGATGAATGAAGGATCCAATCCTGTTTTATTAAATCGGGCATTTCCCACTTGATATTTGATCTGTGATTAGTACTGGGTTCCTGCCTCATTTTCTGGATAAGGTTTGATTTTTCTTTTCTCTGAGCTCTTGTTTATTTTTTTTCTGGATCTGATGGATTTGTCTGTTGATGGTTTGCAACTTTGCATTTTGGAGTTGTTGCGATTCTTCTTCGCTTGCAATCTCTTTCATGTTTTGTGCTGCATCAATTTATTTCATTCTTGATTTGATTCGGGCACTTCACAGAGATTGTAGGATTGTTGAACATTGAGGTAATTTGATCTAAATTTTTCAGAAAAAGATGGAGATGGATCGAGGTAAGCTTTTTATCGGTGGGATTTCTTGGGACACCGACGAGGATCGTCTTAAAGAATATTTTGGAGCCTATGGACAAGTGGTAGAGGCTGTAATCATGCGAGATCGAACCACGGGTCGAGCTCGTGGCTTTGGTTTTGTTGTCTATGCAGACCCTGCAGTTGCAGAAAGAGTGGTTAAGGAGAAGCACATGATTGATGGACGAACTGTAAGTCAGTTGGGTATATTGTCTGCAAATCACAATGCATTCGAAATGCTGCTATTTGCATTGCCAAATACTACGTGTACTAAGTCAATTGACTGTAAATTTTCTCATCTGAATATGCTTGTTGGTTAATTTTCATGCTTTACGTCTCCATAATAAGGATTTCATCTCATTTTGCGGACCATGCATTGTCCTTTAACTCCAGGTGGAAGCAAAGAAAGCTGTTCCAAGAGACGATCAGCACCTGATAATCCGAAATACAGGCAGTACTCAGGGATCACCGGGACAGGGACACACTAAAAAGATTTTTGTAGGAGGATTAGCATCTATGGTGACTGAGAGTGATTTTAAAGGTTACTTTGATCAGTTTGGTACCATAACAGATGCTGTAGTGATGTATGATCACAACACACAAAGGCCGAGAGGTTTTGGGTTTATAACCTATGATTCAGAGGAAGCGGTTGATAGGGTGTTGTACAAAACCTTTCATGAACTCAATGGTAAGATGGTTGAGGTTAAGCGAGCCGTTCCAAAAGAATTATCACCCGGGCCTAGTCGGAGCCCGCTTCTTGGATATAACTATGGATTTACTAGAGCCAACAATTTCCTCAACAGCTATAATCAGGGGTATAATCTGAGCTCTCTTGGAGGTTATGGAATGAGAATGGATGGTAGATACAACTCGTTAGCTAATGCTCGTGCTGGATTCTCACATTTTGGTTCTCCAACGTTTGGAATGGGAGTGAACGTGGAGCAAGGATTGAATGCTGGATTTGGAG
Source organism: Primulina huaijiensis (assembly GCF_012295235.1). Classification (NCBI taxonomy): domain Eukaryota; kingdom Viridiplantae; phylum Streptophyta; class Magnoliopsida; order Lamiales; family Gesneriaceae; genus Primulina; species Primulina huaijiensis. The sequence goes on along the minus strand of NC_133311.1, from coordinate 20,075,904 downwards.
GGGGTTCTAACTTTAGTGGCAACCTGGGATATGGCCGTGTCATGAACCCGTTTTTTGGAAGTAACCAGAGTAGGTACAATACTCCTATCGGATACAACTCCAGTAGCAGCAGAGGTGATTCTGTTTTCAACTCACCATCGAGAAATGTATGGGGGAATGGCAGCATTAACACTTCCCCGAATAATGCTCGCTCAGGTTCGTACTTCGGTTCTGGAAGCGGTGTTTTGGGGGTATTTGGAAACAATGGAGCAAATTGGGGCACGTCTCCTATTGCTGCATCTCTTGGCGGCAACTCTTCTGGATATAGTGGGGGAAATGTTCTCTATAGAGGTGGAGAAAACAGTTATCCACTGGGAATGGGTGGTTTCGGAAGAAATGGTGGAACAGGTGTGGCTACAACATCATCATTTGCTGCATCAGGGAGTGGTTATGAGGGATCTTATGGGGACTTTTACCGCAGTGGCTCTGTTTATGGTGATCCTACTTGGCAAACTGCTTCTTCCGAGCTGGGTAATTCTGGTTCATTTGATTATGGTATTGGAAATCCAGAAGACGGCACTGCTAAAGATTCTGACAGTTATGGGGTGGGCTATGAGATTCCGAGTAGACAACCCAAAAGAGGTAATTTGTTTAGCCTTTCACTAAATTTGCGAATAATTTCATTGGCCGAAAATGGAATGGTGGTATGCTATAATAAGTGTTTTTACTTGAAAAGATGGGATTTGATGATTCATAAATGTCATCCGATGAACGACTTGATAAAATATTTTAGCTCTTTATGAAACAACTGTTCTTTCCTTTCTTTTATTTATCTAGACCGTATTGCTTAATAGAAGCATAGTATAGGATGAAGTATTGTTAGCCATTTTTTTGAGTTACTGCTGCTTCATTTGTGGAGATAATACAGAAGGTGAAATCTCAAATTGGAATTTTTTTCTAGCTCATTTGCATAAACAATGCGAACAATTTGAATTTTCATATGTTTCGGACCATTATTAACTTGTTGGCTCGTAGCGTGTTGAACCTCACACCATATACGCCTCTCTTTGCACAAGCGTGCATATACTCATACTCACACGCGGGCACACATTTTTGAACATGCATGCTCCCATTGTGATTTTAAGTGATTTGGCTTGATCAGAGTCAAGATTTTCCATGTTGGTGATGATCTTCCATTGCCGCATATACCTTTTAGTAAACAAAACTAGAAAGGGGAAGAAAGCAATTATCTATTATCTGGATTCTGGAAATGGCTGCGTCTTATTATAAGTACATCTACATTTAATGAGATGTAAGCAAAGTAAAAAAAAATAGATGGCTTGTATTATTGCTTTTTCAGATTCATAGGTTCAAAAGTTTCGATAGAAGATTGCATTTAATGACGTGTAAAGGAGTTGTTTTTCGAGCTTTAAGTTGCAAAAATCATCTCACAAAATATAGAGTTGCAGAATTAGGCGACCGATGGAGTATCAATGACAATTTTTACAGGGTGACAACATGTCTAACTTGCAGTCTTTTCTGTATTTAACTACATGTCGGAATGACCATTGTGCCACTACAATGATAATTTGCTGAAGTTTCAAATATATTATTCTTGAAATTCAGTGAAGAATACATCGAAAACAATTGACAGTACACCGGCTTCAATATTAATTAGCGGTATACATTGTCAAATCTAGCCATTTTATATTCATAACTTTTATTTCTCTGACCTTCTTCAGGAATTGCTGCTTAGGAAATTTGGTCTTTCTGAGGATAATGTAGGAGCGGTTAATTAAAAAAGCACGTGAATCGTGATTTTAGTGCATATCCCTCAGTAGACATGTTTCATCTTATTGTGATGCCATTTCACAGAGCTAACAGGGGTCTGCAAACTATACATGTTCAGAAAAGTATTTCGAGGGATTTTGTTAGCGTTTGAGGCTTGCTTTTTAAACATAACTTAGGTTCTTTTATCAGCGTTCCGATTGAGATGTAAATCAGATTGCGGGACATACTCCACGAGATCCATTCTACAGTATTTGTTGTGCTTCACTTCAAGTAAAAGGCGGTGTCACTGGTACGAACAATTTGAAAAGGTAGAGAGTTATTCTTGTATTCTTTGTTTCCCCTGTTTGTCGGCTTGAATGACTTACAAAGTTTTCTGGTTTTTTTTTCTGGGATTTGTAATTTACTCAGATTGTATGTGAGCTTCTCTTTGATATTACTAGCTTGAAATTATGAGAATGAGAGGGATAGCCTCCTAGCTTTCCCTTTAATAAAGAAAAAACATTATTATGAATTCTTTTTTATGCAGATTATGTATTTGACTAGTTAAAATTTCTAATTTGTTTGAAATAGATGTAGTTTTAGAGATTGGCTTGTGTTGTTTGATCTTGTTTCATTAACTTTGTTATGATTTTTTTGTTATTTATTAGTGCGTGCAAATTTCTCATGTCTTGCTAAAACTAGCATTCATTACCTTTGCTAAGGAAATGTTGGCAAGGAAATGGGGAAAATTTTGTAAGTTGCCTAAAAATATTAGGTTTAAATTCAGTATTCTTAAAAACGATAGGCGATAGACTGACAACTATCTACTGTCTAGCGGCTAATAGCTTTGACGGTTTTTTAAAATTAATTTTTATAATATTTATTAACATTATATATTAATATCTTTAAATTATTTTTTATTTTCTTATTTTCGGATATTAAATCATTGTTTGATAAGGAGAAGAAAATATGTTTGTATTTTAGGACATTAAATAATTATCTAAATTAATTAAGTATCATCACTGCGATCCTATTTTTTCTGTCTTGTAAGACTTTGGTTTATGATTTATAAAAAATTAAATTTTGTTTTTTAATTGAATTTTTAATTTAACTTAAAAGATAAAATTTTTTAAAAAAATAAAAACAAAAAAAACCTTGATCGCCTAGGACCATCGATGATCGTCTAGGCTGGTCGACTTACCTTTTTTTATTAGTCAAACGGCTGTTGCTCAGCCCGATTTTTAGAACATTGAGTTTAATAATATTTTCATTTTTAAAATACGATAATATTTCTTTTGAGTTAGGGTAGAGATTTGTAATAACCAAAACATGGTCAGCAAAATGAGAAATCGTTTTATGTTATATCATGCCATCACGTTCAACGTCAATTGTACTCAGAGTAAGTCTTTCGTGAGACGATATCACGAATATTTATCTGTGAGACGGATCAATCATACCGATATTCACAATAAAAAGTAATACTCTTAGCATAAAAAGTAATATTTTTTCATGAATGACCCAAATAAGAGATCCGTCTCACAAATACGACCCGTGAGACCGTCTCACACAAATTTTTGTCTTGCAACTCAACTCAAAATTGACGATTTCATTAATTCATTTTGAAAACTTTCAATCGAAATACTCTATTACAGTAATATTGCATCACACATCAAATCAATCAAACCATTCAAATATAACAATTTTTCCTTCAACTTTATCCAAAATAAACATTATTTTATTTTCATCTTTTTGGTTCATTATTATTACACTCACACATTGCATGTATCATATTTACTTTTTAAAATTTTGTTCCAACAATGTCTCAAAAAGAGTAAAAGAAAAGATAAACAAAATAAATTTAATTAAGAAAAAAAACGTATAAAATTATTTTAAACAATTTTTTATTGGGGTAGTTGGTGAAAAATCCCTAATCAAAATATTTCTTTGGGTTCACTCCCTACCCACAAAATTGTGGTACTATGTCATACAAAATGTGGTACACTTCATGTGGAAATGTGGTACTAAAAAAATACCCAGGGACTGAACACAAAAAAAATCGACGGTTTGGGACCGAAAGTCAATTTCTCGTTTTTTTATTTTAAAAAATCCATTTTTATAACTATTTGTTTTAAACGTAAAATCATTATAAATATGTGTAATACAATACTAGCAACATAGCAACGACGATGTTAACTGACTGACGTGTATGCGAGAACCGAATAAAAAGAATATATTTTATTATTCTTATTATCTCGAATATCCGTAAAATATCTGCGCCCGACATCAAGAACAGAGCTGAAAACTTTGGAGACAGTTAGGGTCTAGCAATATGGCGACACCGGCGAATCCCTCGGCTTCGGACTCAGAATCTGAAATTGATATAATTCCTGAACCTAATCCTAGTTCCAATTCACTGGCCAGCACCAATCCATCGGGTCCTCCCCTTGTTTGTGTAATCAGATCCGCCGGTGACGCCGCTGCCGGTGCTTTCATGGGGTCCATTTACGGTTTCGGTAATTTATCATTCAGTTGATTCTTTTCTCGGTTTTTCCACGATAATTATGGTTCTTATGGTAGCGAATTTAACGATGACGGTGTTAAGATTTTACCGTTGTCTTGAATTTCGTGGTGAAAGTTTTGTGGAGTGTTATCTAGATTAGAGTTCATCTGTGAGGCGCCTGTTAATGGGATGCTAGCACAAGGGAATTGGCCCAATGCTGCGCCTTACTTAGTAGTTCCTTCCTTGACGCCGGGACAGCATTCCAGCTCGGGTGACATAGTGATGTCTGGCAGGCAGTCAGGCGCGTGACTGCTAGTCGGACTGAACTTGTATTTTGGGAAAATGTTTCCTTGTATGTAATGCCAGTGACATGTTCTGAAGCTCGGGTTCTGATTTCTTTGTGCTGTTTTGAACGTCTTTTCTGATTTCTTTCACATTTTCCCCTCTACAAATGCAAAAAAATTAAATAAAAATGAGGAGCTAAATAGCAATGATTTGTTGTGATTATTCATATGTTTTAAGCATTTAAGTTAATTTCGCAGTCCACTGTGAGTCAGTTGAAATGACAGTCTTGCCAGAGCTGAACATTGTCAGTCATTTGAAAGTTACAGTCTTGCTAAGAGCAGTCAGTACTGATTTTGTTAGTCACCTTCCTTGTAAGTGATGAGAATTGTGGCAAATCATTCCAATGATATACATCAGTAGCCTTTTTGTCGACTTCAATCCATCCACTTTTGAACACTGGTTTTAGCATCAAATGGCTATGTGCGCATACTGGTGCGGGCAGTGTTTAATCCTGGGAGTGTTGACACCTTGAATTTCTTATTATTGCATATTACAAGAATTTATATGACATCATGATGATGGTAATTGGTAGGATAATCTGAAGTTCGTCAAAACTCTCCAAGTGCAATAGGTTAGCAATTATTCAACTTCTTTTCTGTAGTCCTCAGGCCTAATTTGAGCATATTTTTTCCAGTAGGCTGAGATAGGGAGTCCTAAGCTGTTTAAGGGAGTTGCACTCTTGTAGCCACTTATATAACTCTTACCCAGTCAATTTTTCTCATAGAACTTTTTGCCGGATCAAGTCAGTTGTTAGATCATAATCATTGTCAGTCCTTTCCAATTACAGATTTGTACCACTGTAAATTCTATTTTTGGAGTCACCGTCAATTTAAGTTCACTTATCATAGATGAGAGTTTGAGGTGTTATTGTCCAGTCCATTGATTTGTATTGGTAGGAGCATCGTTGATTCGTTAATAACTTCAGTTAGTTCAATTAGGCCTATTTAAATATATTTTCAGCACCAAATATTTATGTCCATCTTTTTTTCTTTCTTCCCTACAGAGTGAATCACCACAATTAACACCAGTATTTGCGTGTGCATGTGTGTGTGTGTGTGTGTTGGGGGGTGGGGTGCTGTCCCAATAAATGCTCTCCTGTGCTCAACGTTGAATTGGGGATTGCTGTAAACAGTGTATGAATGAGAAGCTTTGAACTGTAAAATGTTTTCTATCTCATGTTGGTGGTATCCCGGGATGCTTAAATGTTGACATTTTTATCTCATGTTGGTGGTATCCCGGGAAGCTTAAATGTTGACATTTACGAAATTCAAGGTATCATGCGATACTGAACTTAAAAGTGAATGAAGTGCCAATTGCATTTTGCTTTGACTTACGCTTAATTGGAAATTCCTTTGTTACACATAGCATAGGTGTGTGTCTATTCCTATGGGTGCAAAAGATTATGTTTTCTTCTCTTGTTTGTCTTTTTGGGTACATGCTAAAGTTTTGAGTTATGAATTGGTGGACATTGTAAACGATGAAGGGGCCACTTTAGGTTTCTTGAAATCTGATGGTGATGAAGCTGTGTTCTTGGAACAGCTGTCCAGATATATCTTAGTGGTTTCTGTGTTTTAGGTGCTGGATTAATTCGGAAGAAAGGCTTTAAAGGATCATTTGTCGAGGCAGGTTCTTCTGCCAAGGTATTGGATATGAAACATATTGAATAATGCTTGTTCCCTGTCTTATGATTGGAAATTTGATGTTGTCTTCATCTCGGAATTGTCGATTCTGCTTCACCACGCAGACATTTGCGGTTTTATCAGGAGTACACAGTTTAGTTGTATGTTTTCTGAAGAGATTCCGGGGGAAAGATGATGGTATGTGTTCTTTTAAAAGAAATGTTAATTGTTGCATCCTTCACTGTTCTTATTTGATTTGTCTCCTTTCTCTACAGTTATCAACGCAGGAGTTGCTGGATGTTGTACTGGTCTTGCTCTAAGCTTTCCAGGTTATTTTCACCCCGCATACTTTTTCTGTCCCTCTTCCTGGTGAAGCCCATTTACATCTATTTTTCTCAGGTGCCCCGCAAGCTCTACTTCAAAGCTGCCTCACATTTGGGGCGTTCTCGTTTATAATTGAAGGTCTTAATAAGCAGCAGCCGGCTCTTGCTATGCAACATTCAATGAGTGGCAAAAGGCAGCTCTATGGTGTCATTCCACCTTTGGCACTTTCTCTACCGAGTGAACTCAAGGAGTCTTTCTCATCTTTTTGTCGGTCTGTAAGAAAATGAATTCGACGATTTTCCCTTTAAGATTTCTCAGAGAGCACCGATATACTTTTTTATGCATGGAAATGATGTAAGACATACAGTTTAATTATTTGTGATGAAGATAATCTGTTTTGCAGTCTTGTAATATCTCTCCTGTTATTTTTTTATAGAGATTTTCGTGGCAAAATGGTCATAAAAGAGCGGTGTAAGGTTAATGTGAATCTAAAGGTTGGACATTTATCTCAACACGTGGGGCTCACTAAGAAAAAATGTGAATTTAACATGTATTGATAAATATAACTCTTAGATTTATTTTTAGGACTTTATTATAAAGATATGATCTCATTTCCCGATTTTGGGAGAGGGAAAAGATTTTGTTTTTAATTATCATTCGGATTGATGAAAGTTTAATTGGAAATGATAAAAAAAATATATATATTAAAAGTAACTTCTTTTTTCATTTAAGATTGATAATAAGGAAACAATTATCCTCTTAAATTACAAGATTTGTGGCACATATAAAGTCCTTTTTGCCGAGGGGCGATCTCAATATTAACTTTTGATATAACAATGGTCATATCAATCTACGGTTTTGATGTGATGTTTACTAACAGGTTTTATTCTTAAACGTCTTCTATAGGTGACACTGATATGATGAAATATATCTAAATTGTACATCTAATAGATAAGTAACACTAACATGTGGACACAATGTATAGACAACATATCAAAACGGTCTCAATACAATAATACACATTATAAATCCATGTCAAAGGAGAGATTTGAATGTCATTTTTACCCAAAATAAAAAAAAAATGGACACATTCCCAAAATCTCACAATTATTTCAATCGCATATCTTTTTGTAAGTTACCATATCAAAATTTTCATGCCCACTTATCCTCTTAAAATCTCTATATAACGACAGTTGATTTGAGTCTTTATCCAAAATCTCAACTAAGGATTACAAATTTCTTGGCAGTTGAATATTTCATCGATGACAAAATTATGTGGTAGATTCCACGACGACTCGGCCTTCATGGTTTCATTTCTTTCTTCTCTTTATAATTCTCAAAGAATGGGAAAAAAAAACATTTTTATACTCATATTTTCTTTCTTTTCATTGCAGACATGTATTTTAAGGGTTAATGTCCAAACTCCGGGATGGCAGAAAGCAGTCAGAAGAGTGCTTAGCAGCAGCAAGGGTAAGATAAGATCATGAGTACGATAAAGATGTCTCAACATTCTATTTTTAACAATTTATATGAATTAAATGGAATCAATTTATAATACGTGGAGAAAGATATAAAAAATTGTAAACAGACGAATTGAAATGCCGGTTTCCACTTTTTTCTCGAATCGTTTTCCTGTAATGATCGAAGGCAAAAACTTGTGTGAGACGGTCTCACGGATCGTATTTTGTGAGACGTATGTCTTATTCGAGTCATTCATGAAAAAGTATTACTTTTTATGGTAAGAGTATTATTTTTTATTGTGAATATCGTTAGGGTTGACCCGTCTCATGGATAAAAATATCGTGAGACCGTCTCACAAGAGATCTACTCATTTTCGAAATATGTTTGTTTTGTAATATGATTATATAAATATAATTTGCCTTGATTTATTTTATTATGTTGTGAAATGAAAGGAGTGAGAAGCTTTAAAATGGATGAGTACGGGACCGTGGAAGTGTCGGGTATAGTGGATCCGAAATCACTTTTGAAGAAGCTTGGAAAAGCTGGAAATCGGGCACAACTTCGCTGGTTTCAATACGGGCAATGCTCCGACAACTTGTTCTTGCCGTACCAAAACTCCGGTTGCTGCTGTGGACATGGCGGGGATGAGAGGTATTACCCGTTTCACGGAGGAGGATACGGTGGCTCTCATCACTGTTCTCTTCCGACACTATGTGAATATGATCACTGCACGAGTTATGTGACGGCGCCATCATACTCATATGGTGAAAATGTCCAATGTTGTTGTTTGATGTGATCATCAATTGCAAATTTGTGGATTTGGAAAGAAAAAGATTTGGTGTAATCACTCTTGCATTTTGATGGGTGTTTATTTTTTCTGGTTCATAAGTTATTTAACAATGTAATGTTGTATCTCGATCTTGCTTCGATTTGCGAAATGATGTCAATTTGATAGTTTTCTTTGAATAACTATCACTTATTTTACAAATATATTTAAATATTGTTTTTTATTGTTTATCTCACTGAAAACATCATAAAATAACTACAACACTACATAAATTATCGATATTTAACCGATTTTCAAAATTAATATTGTATGTACTTATTTTTTGTATTGATACATAAATTTTAAGTATGAAAAGATTCAAACATGTCCAATTTTAATTTAATTTTGGTAAATTGGTAAATAATATTTTTAATAATATCAAGTTGTTTTGTTTGTTGTGATTTGTTCTCTTTTTTCCCGAAACAAAATTTATTTAATAAAATAGAGAAATTTAAGTTGGATTAAATTCTCTATTATATATTTTTTTATGATATCATAACAAAATCCTAAAATTAGAGCGTGTACGAAGCCAGCATCACCGCCTTGCGCGTGGGCAAATTGATCTATAAAGACGATCCATCATACCGATATCATTCCCGATATTAATCTTGGGCTTCTTTGCTTACCTCTTTGCGTGTCCACACACCAAATCTCTCCCCCTTTGCCCTTCACAGAAGCAATCGAACAACCATTTATACTTGTTTACATATTATTAAAAATCTGGAAATATATGCGGAAGAACAGTCAAACCTTGTATTAAAAAGGATTATATAAAACCCAGTTCGAATCTTGGATTACTTTTGGAGGTATGCATGTATTGTTGACACCCCACGTCCTGTTTTATTGAATTTTTCAGTGTAAAGCTCTTATGGGGAATCATTCTGCATTTGATGATGAATGCGTGGGTTTTTGTTTGTTTTAAGATTGATTCTGTGTTTTACAACAATTGAGAACGAGGTGATTAAACGTTGTTGAACTGTCTTGTTTTTTCTTGGACTTTTTGTTCGATGCTTTGCCATGATGCTGTTTTGGCATCCTTGGATCGAGAATGTAACCGTGAAATCGGGTTTTTGAATTGGTGAGTTTTCAGTTCTAATTTCAGAGCGAATTCGATCGTTTTCCCCGTGATTTGTGGAAACGCGGGGCAAGAAACAGATGTCTGGTTTTGTGGGAGTAGTTGTTTCCGATCAATTGCTTCACAGCGAGTTCACACAAGTCGTGCTTCAAAGCCTCAAATCCAGAGTAATTTTCTTTTTTTATCGCTGTTTACTTCCCCTTTTACTCTTGCGAATCGAATTTTTGTCCATGGAGGATGTTCATGTGATTGTGGCGTGGTGTTGGGAGGTTGTGTCGTTGGCATTTGATCATTGAGTCTTAAATCCTGAATGAAGCCAGATAGTGGTTGTGCTTTTTGTGAAATGATGTTTGAAATGTGGGTATGGTTTTTATTTTATTTTTGGTTATTTGTAGTACATATCAATAAAGAATCAGAATGGTAAAGTTATGGTTGGCGATTTGCCTCCATTATTTGCAAAACTGAAGGCATTCGATGAGATGTTCAGTGAGGAGGAGATCAAGAATGAGTTGGGAGAATTATATTCTGACATGAACGATGAGATTGGTTTTGAAGGCTTCCTCAGGGTAAGTGTTTTTTTGCTTATATCTCGCAAATCCTAAATGTGAGTTTGTTCGCTCTAAATGTAAAAGATTTCATTTTTCTGTTGTGAATGTTGAATCTGAGTGGATATGGTCATCTCTGATGACATTTTGTTTAATTGAATGCACAGTCCTATCTAGATTTACAAAATCGAGGAAATGGAAAATCCGGAAATCGAAGAAACTCTTCGTCTTTCCTGAAGGCCACCATAACTACCCTTCTTCACACTATCAGTGAGTCTGAGAAGGCTTCGTATGTGGCTCATATAAATAGCTACCTCAGAGATGACCCATTTTTGATGCAGTTCCTTCCAATCGATGCATCCACAAATGCTTTATTTGATCTTTCAAGGGATGGAGTTCTATTATGGTATTTTAATATAGACTGCTTTGAATTGTTCCGTTTCTAATTGAATCCATGGTTTATGGTTTTCATTATGATTGTGGATATATTTAGTAAGCTGATTAATGTTGCGGTGCCTGGGACAATAGACGAACGGGCTATCAACACTAAACGTGTGCTCAATCCATGGGAAAGAAATGAGAATCACACATTGTGCCTTAACTCTGCAAAGGCTATTGGTTGCACCGTAGTAAATATTGGTACTCAAGACTTGATTGAAGGAAGAGTAAGTTGAGCTGATTTATTGAGAAATATGGACAATGCAGGTTGTTTTTCTGGACTGTAATGCTATTGTCTCTTGTTGACTCCTTGCAGCCTCATTTGGTACTCGGGTTAATTTCTCAAATTATAAAGGTTAGTTCCTTTGGTTTGATAATGTTTCTAGTTCCTCTTATTTTAATAAATAAATAAATAAATAAGAAGGATTAGTCATAGAAGACTTTCACTTTTTCTGATGCTTATAAAATTTGCATGTTTAAGAGTGCGGGTCGATCCTTCTCACAAAATTCTTTTCCACTGATTTTATTATTATCACCTTCAGATCCAACTGTTGGCAGATCTCAATCTCAGAAAGACACCCCAGCTTGTAGAATTGGTGGAAGACAGTAATGTAACTGGCTCCAAATCCTCTCAATAAAATTACAGCATCTTTTTTGTATGTTCCATGAATTTTTATTTTAATGGAGTTCAAAAGCACAGGCTTATCTTGCTATTATTGCATGCAGGATGTTGAGGAGCTTATGGGGCTTGCTCCAGAAAAAGTTTTGCTAAAGTGGATGAATTTTCACCTCAAGAAAGCAGGCTACAAGAAAAATGTGACGAATTTTTCTTCGGATCTGAAGGTATGTATTTATTTTCATGTTAATGCTGCAGTTGCCTCATGTGCATAGCTAGAGAGTTGCTTGTGCGGTATTTCGTTGAAATATGTATTTCTGCTGACAGGTAGTTTAAGTTTAAAATTATCGCAGAGATGAACTTTTTCTTGGGCATAATGCTTACTTGAGGAAAATACTGTTTGTTTTCTTTTCTTTTCCTTTATTGATATGATACAATCATAATAGGGTGGCTTTCCTTTCCTTATCACGGCTTGGATCTCTTTGGTGTCATTTGGTTGAGCTTTTAACTCAGCTCCATTTTGAATTTCTTTTTTACTTGTTTTGAAATGTTGTCTGCATATAAATTTTTAAATCTGATTATGTAAGGTGCAATATAATGATATTATGTAGCGATAATTTGGTTAAAGTGGGTGATAAAATAATGCTTATTCTGAAAAAGTAGAGTGAAAAATTTGAGATTGTGTAATAGTTGTGTTTTGATAGTTGACTTATAGCATGAATATCGATCATATTGAAGATTTTGAGAAAAAATATTTGGGTTGAAGTATTGGACATGCATTCATTGGGATAAGTAAAATTTGAGTTGAGCTAATGGTATGCACGCCATAAACAAACAGGTTTTTTTAATTTTTCCACAGAAGTAATTTCAGTTTATTATAATTGTTTATATTTTTATGTTCTGTAGGACGGAGAGGCTTATGCTTACCTGCTTAATGTACTTGCACCAGAACATTGCAACCCCACCACCCTAGATGCTAAAGATCCCACTGAACGAGCTAATCTGGTCCTTGAGCATGCAGAGAAAATGGACTGCAAGAGATATCTAAGTCCCAAGGATATTGTGGAGGGATCAACAAATCTGAATCTTGCTTTTGTTGCTCAGATTTTTCATCAGAGGTTAGAAATCAACTTTTGAATTCAACCGGTTTTCTGGCATCTGGAACAGATGTATGTCAAAATAAAGTCAAGAGCATGATCTCAATACATAATAAGAATTATCACAATTTTCTGTGTCTCTTATCTGCATTTAGAACCCGCTCTACCAGTTATTTCAATGTATTGTACTTCCCCTTTCTCAGGCACATCTTGGGTTGCGAACCCTTTGCATGAAAGTTTCGGTTTATTCAGTTTCCAAAGTTATATTCTGATATGTTACTCCTGTCAACTTTCTCTTCCAAAAAATAAATTTCCAGATATGGTATTTATGAATTGCTAGATTCTCTGGGTAGACAGCTTTTCCTCTCTGAACTTTATAATGTAAATAAAATTGAATGAGTCATGCAAGGGACAAAGAAGTACTTAATGTGTGTCTATATGAAGTTGATATTGCACTTTTATATGTCTATCCAAATATTAGGGATATCTTAGGAAACTGGTCTTTTTTCCCCAGGAATGGCTTGTCTACAGACAACAAAAAAGTCTCGTTTGCCGAAATGATGACAGATGATGACCTAATATCCAGAGAAGAAAGGTGCTTCCGACTTTGGATCAACAGTCTTGGCATTGCTTCTTATATCAATAACTTGTTTGAGGATGTTAGAAATGGGTGAGTTCTCCTGCTATTGAAGTGAAGATAGACTATCATGTTATCGGTGTTGGCCACTACTGGTATCAATCTTGTTAGGTTTGTCAATCTCAAACATAATAAGCATATCACGTCTGTAGGTGGGTTCTTCTGGAAGCGCTTGATAAAGTTTCTCCGGGATCTGTCAACTGGAAGCACGCAACAAAACCCCCAATAAAGATGCCGTTTAGAAAAGTAGAGAATTGCAACCAGGTCATCAGGATAGGGAAGCTGTTGAAACTGTCCCTTGTAAACGTGGCTGGAAATGATTTTGTGCAAGGAAATAAAAAACTCATACTTGGTAACATGCTTAATGATTTTGTGTTTAGATACATTAAGGTTTTATATACATTAAGTAATATATGATGTGAGGTTTTCTCAAGAAGATCTCGTGTGTGAAGCTCGTTTACATTTTGGCCATTTATAGGTCTATACCCTCTGTTTGATTGGTTGTATATTTTTATAAGCTTGAGGGGAAAGATGACTCTTCTAATACATATTTTTGCTTCTTCCACTTAATACCCAATTTCTTCAAAGACCTTTGCCTTCTTTCACCCCACTGAATTCTCTGAGTTGAATTTGGATTTCTGGATTTCAAATCCTTGGAGTTCATATATATTTTTGTAGTTTTAGAGAAATAAGATCATAAACTTCAAATTCACCTCTTACATGTTTATATAGTGTTTCATGTTAAATAGGATGAATTTCAAGTTTGCCCAGTAACGAATATATTTGAAATTACTAATGTGTAAATAAAAAATGTATAGATTCAAGATTTCATCTGTTATTTTATTGTTAACAATAAAACTATAATCGAAATCCATGAGTTTTAAATCCATCCAACCAAACGCAACCTGAAGTAATTTTGGTGCTTGGTGTGAGAATACCTTTTTCCTTGGCTTTGTAGATGGTTTTGGCTCGTCTTTCTTTCTGTAATTTTTTTCTACCATCCCCTCATTTTGAATCCTCGGATCATTCACCAAAAAATACTTTGTTATCTTGCAGCTTTCCTTTGGCAGTTGATGAGATTTAATATGCTTCAGCTTTTGAAGAACCTTAGATCCCGTTTCCAGGATAAGGAGATTCAAGATGCTGATATACTCAACTGGGTTAATAGAAAAGTAAAGAATTCAGGCAGAAAATCTCAAATTGAAAGTTTTAAGGTTGAGGCTAAGCTCCTTTTCTTCATAATTTCTTGTCGTGGTCATTTGTCCAGAAAAAAAAATATCAATATCTAGATTACTTGTGTTTTTACAAAATCATGTCTGCTGATTATAGTCAACTTCTGTAATGTATTAATTCTTTTCTAGGATAAGAGACTTTCAAGTGGATTGTTTTTTCTTGAACTTCTCAGTGCGGTTGAGCCGCGAGTTGTGAACTGGAATCTCGCTACCAAGGGTGAAAGTGGTATGTTGTTGTAAATTTTATTTATTTGATCTGGGTGTGTGACTTTTTACTGCCAAAAGATTGACTGAGATCCGGATTTTGAACAGCAGTTTAATAAGATCCTAATAGTGAAGGTATATGAAAGTGTGCGTGGTAGTTTCTGCGTTTGTCAAAAAGGTAGAGGATTGAAACTATGCCATTTGGTAAAGTTTAATAATTGCGATCTGATAACTCTTGCTAATGCAAACTTTTTGAACCTAGAACATCCAACTCAGAAAGTAGATTCCCGCACACTTGAAAAAATACTCTCTTCGCTTCATATTATTTTAACATACAAGCATTGAGACCTTATTGTTTTACTCGATAGACTTTATGTACGTATCAAAACTGTTGTGACAAACTGACTTGTCAGTTTTATTTGGTAGACGATGAAAAGAAGCTGAATGCTACATATATAATCAGTGTTGCTAGGAAGCTTGGCTGTTCCATTTTCTTGTTGCCTGAAGATATTATGGAGGTGATCTTGCAATGCCAGATCTCTTTTAATTCGCCTTTCTTTTAGTTTCAAACAATGGGTTTTGTCCACTTTTAACTTGGTTTGATCGAATAAATACTTAAAATGATTTCGAGCTTCACACAAATCTTGGTGATGTTATTGACAGGTGAACCAAAAAATGATCCTTATTTTGACAGCGAGTATAATGTATTGGAGCCTACAGCAGCCTGTGGAAGAGTCCAATTCATCTCCTTCGCCTGCTGTCATTAGTCATGGGGCTTCCCCTGACCCTTCATTCAATGAGACTCCATCCCCGGTTTCAGCTGCATCTTTTTCAGATGCACCATCACCTTCGGCTTCAGCTAACGGTTCTGTATCCCCTGCTCCATCCATCACTCCACTTTTGTTCCCTGAAATGAATGGTGCTTCATCTCCTTCAGTTGATGTTTCTCCTGAGCCAATCCTAGTTCCAACTTTGAGCAAAGAAGATGATAGCTCGCTATCTGTTGAAATGTCACACATTACTTTGGATGATGCAGACCTGGATAAAGCGGTACCTGCAAAATCAGATGAAACGGATGAAGATGTTGCTGCAGTTTGTAGTCCTCTGTATCCTGCAAAATCAGACGCAACGGATGCAGATGTTGCTACAGTTTTTATTCCAGAGGTTGAGAAGGAAGTCAAACATGCTGAGTGAATTTTGATTGTAGGTTTTTTCTTAGAAAGGGAAGAGCAGTAACAACAAATAGTAGGGAATGCTAAGCGCCATTATACACGTGATATATATATGTTTTTAGATTTCAAAGCAAAAAAGTTTTGGAAACTCGAATTATATACTTTTTTTATAAAAAAAAATTCTTGTCATTCCGTACTGCTTTTCTTTCAACTTTCATGCAAAACTACGTACGTATTCGGAATTAGTGATTCATTTTGTCCATGTTCACCATGAGACATCTTTCGGATATCATTTCTGTTCTATTTGATTTCACAATAAACTTGATGATGCTTGTGTCGAACATATAACAGATATAGCTTAAAATTATTATTATTTTAGTTGGGATATGTATTTTTTTATAATTTGATCTCGAACTTAAATCGTATGCTAAAATATTAGTCTCATGGATTAGAAGTTAATATATTTAAAATTATTATATAACACACGTCGAATGTCTAATAAATATAGCAAAAAAGTATGAATTTTAATATCATTGATTGATGATTTAGATATCATTATTTATTTATCGTGATTTACATACTATTACGTTAAGTTAACGAGTTTGTTCGGTGAAAAAAAGGGGAAAAAAAAAAAAAAAAAAAAAAAAANTTGATTCCCAAGATTCGTGTAAATGTTGCTATGATAGATGATTCCAGTGGAACAATTAGTAGTAGGGCCCAAATATTGATTTACAGTTCTGATTTAAGCCCATATAACTTAATTCCCTGCACTTTGATTCAATCAGATCAAAGCGACGCCGGATCGAACAGCTTCTTCAAGAGCTGTGCCCGAGCTCCCGAAGCCTCGCTGGGCTGGATTCTAAGGTACTCTGCTACTAGTCTCATTGCACCGAAATTATTCGAATCAATGGACGTTTTTATGAATTATTCGAATTTCAGATCGTCGTGTTGATTTACTCTGCAATTGAAATCTTGAAAAAAATAGGTATTTGGAATCTTGGATCTGCATATTGATCCGTGAAACTCGAAGTAATTGTGGCAGGCTTGGACTATAATCACTTGTTGGTGGAGAAAGCGGATTGGATATGGGGTTCTTGGTAACTACTCTAATCTTTGTGGTGGTCGGGATTATTGCGTCACTGTGCGCTAGGATCTGCTGCAACAGAGGACCTTCTGCGAACCTGTATGCTTGCTGTCTTTTCTCGTTCTGAAATGCGTTTAGGCTTATAAGCAGGGTTATGCCTAAATTTAATCCCATTTTTCGCATACAAGAGCATAATTGATTTTTTTTTGTTCATATCTGTTGCGTATGTCCGAGGAACTACTGTTTTTGTTCAACAAGTTGGTAATTTATTTTGTTTCATAGCTGGGACATGTTTGACATATAACTGACGTCTCCACTTTTACGTTTTTGCGACGACATTTTACAAAGAATGAAAATATAAGTCGAACATTTGAAACCTGACTTGGACGGCCGTCATATGTTATTGAGCTAGTGTTTGGTAGATAACTTTTTCGGTTTGCAATGCAGGTTACACCTGACATTGGTTATTACTGCTACTGTATGTTGTTGGATGATGTAAGTTTGTTTTCATTTTTCAGTTGCTCATTGATTGTGCTTATCTGGTGGTAATTTTTTATTCTCCCATTTATATGTATCGAATTTGCTCTGGTCAAATTTCATCTAAATATGAGTTCCCCTCATATTCCGACGGACTCGCATATTCAACTCTTGTTATGTGCATCATTTGTATTAATGAAATTTTTTCACTACTGGATGTGGTATGGACCCTCGTGCAGCAAATCCTTGGGCGTCTATTTGAGGGATTTGGAGAGAATTTATGTTTGATTCCGCTTTTCCAAATCCTTTAGGATCTATTAAGGAATTAGAATAAAAAATCTTGTTTGAGAAATTTTCTGATGCTGGGAGTGGTTCGCCAAATTGTCTCATCTGCTCCGAGTAAGAGATAGTGAATAGCAGCAGCATGCATGCCTTTATTCTTCTCGTGTAATGAATGCTGAAGTACACACTTTCTTGCTTGTGCAGCCATTGTTCTTTTTGCTGGTTTTTCTGATCTTTAAGTCATCAAAGTGACAAAGTGTTAATGGCGGCACTTTTGTCATGGAAAGTGAGATTGTTTTTGTTTGTCGTGTGTAGGTGGGCGATAGTATACTTGGCACAAATGAATCCTCTGATTGTACCCATTTTGAACGAAACAGAATGATATGATCTACGAGAAGCATCCACAAAAATCAAGTGTGTATGGAGAATTAAAGAGAGATGAATAACGAATTGGGGTATGCTGTGCCCAGAAAAACTTTTGCATTTATCTTTCTGTTTATATATATCCCTGTTTGTAAAACTGTTTCTTATCTGTTATTTATTCTTCGAAGAATGGCTGCTTGAACATGTGTAATTTGAAATGAATAAGAAAATTTTGTTCTATATTTTTCCTTTTTTGTATTGCTATTAAATGATTTTGATATTCATACGCAACCAATTTTCTAATGACAAGTTCCCAGCAACCCGTTTTACCACGCATGTTGGTCATTTATACCTAACTAATAGAATTAAGGATGCTCTTAAATTGAAGAATTAAATTGTGAAATATTTCGAACACAAAAACTCTTGTGAGACGGTATCAATTTCGTGGGTCGAATATCTTATTTGGGTCATCCATGAAAAATTATCACTTCTTAAGTTAAGAGTATTATTTTTTTATTGTGAATATCGATAGGGTTGATCCGTTTCACAAATTAAATTTGTAAGACCATCTCACGAGAGACTTATTCTATTTCAAATTGTCATTTAAAATTTATTGCTCAAATCATTCGCTCTAAATCGAATTCATATTCATCAAATAAAATGAAACTTATATTTGCGTTTAGATCGTGGGGAAGATTTGATATGATTTTATGTTTGGATATATTTAAGATTCAATTTAATTACTCAAAAAATAATTATTTGAGATGGTTGTATATCAAAGTGAAGTATATGTGTAAATAAAATTTTTATATTGTGCACAAAAAGTATTTTATGAAAATAGAAGATTGAGACAGAACTTGCTTAGAAAAGTGAAATAATAATTTGAGTAAATATACATAGATGTCATTAAAGTGAATTAATGGACACTTAATGCAAGAACTAGTCCATGTCCCTATCATTTTGCCTACTTTTGCTGTAATATTTAGGATTTAATCCACATAGAAATGAGACAGAAAATACAAAGTTCTGGTTTTTTTTTTAAAAAAAACAAGAAATAATAATCGGTATTAATGGCGACGCTGGGATTCCGGAATCCAGCATCTGCCTCATCAGCGACCTCCATTTCGATTGGTTTATCACCTCTGCCTGCCAAAACTAGGCATAGTGGTGTCTCCTTCTCCGGGTGTCGCTGGAAAAAGGCCTGTAATTCAAGATTATTTCGTAACGGTGCTTACAATTCGTATACTCCAATAGAAACTGCCAAGATTAAGGTGATTGGAGTCGGTGGAGGCGGAAACAATGCCGTCAATCGCATGATTGGCAGTGGTTTACAGGTTAAGACTTGTTCCTTTTCTTCTTGGCGTGTTCTCGTTTAGGTTCGTTGCAGTTTCTTTGGCCTTCAAACGAGAGCTTTTGAGTTTGATTCGTTGTCCATTTTTGTTGGTGTGAGCTTATGTTGATAAATAAGGAGCGAAAGTGAGTATTTGGATGAGCTATGCAAGTATAATTTTTGTTACTTTTAAGATGGGATAGTCTTAAAGACATTGAATCGATAACTTCTACTTTTAGTTTTTTTTTAAAAAATAAAAAACAAAACATCTTTGGCTTAATATGATTCTAACATAAAAAAAAAACTAAAAAGTCTTTGGCTTAATATGATTCTAACACAAACTATTTAATGTTTTCGAAAGGGTAATGGATGACAAATCCCTGGTGAAATAGAAATGGTAGTCTGCATATATAGTTGTTATGTTCCAATTGAATAAAAACTGTTTCAAATAGATTTTCTCGTCTATTTTTTATTTTTTCACCATCTTCATGTTGATACTAGTAAATGTTATGTTCCGAATTCTCTTGCAGGTGAATCATGTTTTGCACATTTTTCTGTTATAATCCTTTTGTTTCGATTGTAGGGTGTGGACTTTTATGCCATTAACACAGATGTTCAGTCACTGTTGCAATCAGCTGCGGAGACACCTATTCAGATAGGAGAGCTTTTGACTCGTGGACTTGGTTTGCATCTCACTCTTACATTTGCATTGATCTTCTTTTAAATTCTGAAGCTAATTCCTAGCTGTCACACTTTTATCAAATGGACAAGAATGAAAATCATGGATTTCCTGTTAATTAAATGTGTTTAATGTATGGTACAGTGATCTGCACGCACTTACAATCTTGATTTAGCTTCTTCACTGCCTAATCTTATCTATTTCCTAAAATTTTATACTTTGAAAGAATTTTTTACCAGCAACACTCCTGAAAATTCAGGGACAGGTGGCAACCCACTTTTGGGTGAACAGGCTGCAGAGGAATCAAAGGAAGTCATTGCAAATGCTCTCAAGGGATCAGATATGGTGTTTATAACAGCAGGGATGGGTGGGGGTACTGGGTCTGGTGCAGCCCCTGTTGTTGCTAAAATAGCAAAGGATGCTGGGTATTTGACAGTGGGTGTTGTTACATACCCATTCAGCTTTGAAGGTCGTAGAAGATCTTTGCAGGCAGGTGCTGTTTCATTGTATGGAACAGGAGAGTTAACACAACAGTCAATCAATACTCAAAATTTTATTCCATCCTAAATTGTGCAAGGAATTGTGTTCACATTTAATTGTACAAATTACAAAGATGAGAAATGGATTGAGTGGCACGCGTCTTTACTTATCTGATCATGTTTGCATCTTTATGTTTGTAATTTTTTGCTTTAAGCCAATGCTTGCTTGATTAATTTCTTGTTTATTTTTATTTTTGTACAATAACTTTAAATCATGGAAAGTTCAAATCTTTGAATTGATATTCATTTCAAGCTGCACCAATGAAATCCTTTGTCGATGAAATATGTTGGTTAAAGTAAACTTCGGAATTGTATGAGCACAACCGCCAATCTATGCATTAAAGGTTTTTACGCGTGAATTATTGCCCAGTAGATTGATTGATTCGTATTGGGAAGGTTGAAATAAAATAATTAGGTCTAATCCATCTTCCGTTTATGTTGTCTTTTATTTTAGTTATTCTTTCTTTGGATATTGTTTCAGGCTCTCGAAGCAATTGAAAAACTCCAGAAAAATGTGGATACCCTTGTTGTGATTCCAAATGATCGTCTCCTGGATATTTCTAATGAACATACTCCCCTTCAAGATGCTTTCCTTCTGGCAGATGATGTGCTCCTCCAGGGAGTTCAAGGAATATCAGATATAATCATGGTGAGTGAAAACAAGAATATTTTATTCTTCATCAGCCTCTTTTTTTTTATTCTCATCTTTCCATGTTCGATAATGTTCTCCTTCCGATTCCATGCAAAATAGTGTATTATTCACAAATGAGACCAATTCCTTGACGGAGACCAATTCCTTGATGTTTTAAGCATCTTCTTTTTACCCAGATACCTGGGCTGGTAAATGTGGATTTTGCAGATGTTAAGGCTGTGATGAAGGAGTCTGGTACTGCTATGCTTGGTGTGGGAGTGTCCTCTAGCAAGAACCGTGCTGAAGAGGCGGCTGAACAAGCAACTTTCACTCCTCTGATTGGGTCCTCTATTCAATCAGCTACTGGAGTTGTATATAACATCACTGGAGGAAAGGATATGACGCTGCAGGAAGTGAACAGGGTATCTCAGGTATACTTTCTACCTTTTCTCCTTCTCTTGCTTACCAATTCTAAGACTCCTATCCGGCTGTCCCCTCAACTGGGAAGAAGCAGTGGAGTTATTTGATGTATAGAGAAATGGAATGGTCATAATCAGACATCTCCCAACTCACTCTTGCCAGGTTGTTACAAGTTTAGCCGATCCTTCAGCCAACATTATATTTGGTGCAGTAGTGGATGAACGGTACAATGGAGAACTCCATGTTACGATTATTGCAACTGGTTTTACACAACCGTTTCAGAAGATCCTTATGACTGATTCAAGAGGAGCAAAACTAGCTGAAAAGAGTGCGATGAGAGCTCCAGTCACCCTCCAATCGTCAGCCTCGCCTTCCTCTACATCTGGATCTCCTCTGCCTCGGAGATTCCGTTTTTAGGTTTTTTAGTTTTTTGCTGTTATATTCTTAATTTACCTGGTCCTCTCCTGCATTTACATGGACTGAGGCCAAAATTACATGTAGCTGTTGCAATTTTTTCCCATGTACATCGTTCAGATGTTTGTGTTGCAAAGTGGGATGAGCAGCATTGATTTCTCTCAATTGAAATCTCCCCAATCTTTCAGAAAGGTACATACGTGACATCTAGGTCCCTTTTGGTTATTTCCAATTGAATCTGTTTTTAATGTTATAAGGTACACTTGAACATTTTTTTTCATGTTCTTATCCGCTGAAAGTGTATCGATGATATATTTTTTGCAAGTAGACAGGATTTTAAAATTTAAAGATGAATTCGTTGAGTTTGCACATAACGAAAAATATATGATGTTAAATGAGAGATTTATTTTAAAAATAGCTAAAAGTTATAATATTTGATAAGCCAAAATTATTAGAGACTCGGATAGATTTCCACCCTCCAACAATACAGAGCCACGAGTTTGATTTTCATAAAAGAACTAAATTATACAAGAAAACACAGAAGGTAAAACTTTATTTCTATATTCATAAGAACAAAGATAGTGCAGGGGAAGGAACAAAGGACGACATGCTTTCACCAAAATATTCGCTCAACAATGGCAGCAAATTACCAGCATTCGCATCTTCGTGATCAACACCACCTAATGCCTTAAACAGTAGACCAACATTTATTTCCTTTCTGCCACTTGTTCCGGCCACGTTGTTCCCTGATGGACGTGAACCCTGTAAATTAGTATCGCCTGCTCTGATATTTGCCGGATATGCTGCGCCTGCTCCTGGCATGTCCACTGGGACTGAATTTGCTTGTATTACCCCACCGGTCATGGTGCTATCTGTCATTAATTTCTTAGCTGTTGGCTGATGCATTGTGTTATCAATGCCTGCTTTACGTTTCTCTTCGAAGATGGATAAAAGGGTTAGTCTTGTGACTGATACAAGGTACAAATAAGCTCTAAATGCAAGACTTGCCAATATAAGAGCATCAACGAGTTAGTCAAATCATTTTCAATGCACTCATCCAAATCCGATATTGTGTCTAAGAAGCGAAAACTAATACAATCATATCCCCAGTTGCTATTATTATTGTTTTATAATAGCGGTTCTCATGGAATTAGATTTTAGGCATTCTTATGCTCTCTTGCGCCATGTTTCTAATGCCAGCAATATAGCAGGAAAAAAAACAAAGGAAATCAAAGAAAACAGTAAAAGATTCTTACTTGACATTGGAGTCACAACTTTTGCGTTACTCTTCAAGACAGTAGGTGGCAGTACAGAGAAAATAGTGGGTAACATCTTCAGGCGATAATACAAGCACAAGCCAGCTGCACGCTGAAAAGTGTGATGCGTCAATCAGTTAACTAATTTCATAAAGAGAAACAGAAACATCAACCACAAAAGATGGAGCTATTAGCACCAACTCTGCCTTGTGGTTGTGTATGCATTTCTGATCAAAATAGTTGGCATATAACAAATACAACAATAAATAACAACACTAAAAGAGGTGCACATTGATCTGGCAAATTTAGTTGAGAATGGACTGAGGCCTGTTCTGGATAAGCAGACACGACAAAAAATGAGTCAACTCAGAACGTCATTGGCCTTCACATGATGCCATCTCTTGATGAAAAAAAGAAAAATAACACACAAACACCTTATTTCACGAGGTTTTAGCCCAAATTATGTTCTCTAGCTCTTCAGGTTGGACTAGATCTACACAATTTTTTTGGAAAGTAGAATTGAAAAAAGCAAGTAGAAATTCTTCTACTACAGCCAACCAAGAAAAAAGGTTTTCATTACCTAAAAAAATTGTTGGCTCAACCTGCAACATGCATCTCAAGTGATTTAAACATAAGCTTCAGAAATTTCAGCATACTAGTGGCCTTAGTTAAGCCTGCTTTTTGATATGATATGGAAGAAAGGAATTACTTCTAGCTAATATAAATAAATAATAACTATAGATGCTCTCCAACTCGAGAGACCTAAAAGAAGAAATGCTGTCAGCAGCAGTAATGTATCACACATGGTCTCTTCATCACACGAATACTTGAGAGAACTGCTTCAAACAAACTTTCTTCACTAAAAATATGGCTATCAAACCGGAGTGCCTACCTGTGATTATCCTAACCAGTCAACTGCACTTCACAATAAAATACCAAAAAACATATTATGATATAGTTTCAAATTATTAAAAAGTCCGTTCAAACCCAAGAAGTTTAAGGTTAAGGTACATGTTTATAATGGATGTAAATTGTTTACCACCTGCAAGGGCAATCCAAAATTTTGCACCAGCAGATCCCTCAAATAACCAATTACAAACAACCCAGCAGTAAAAAGTTCACTCCCAGTGACAACAATATATGGATATAAGTTAATCTTTTTGTTTCATCTTTATTTTTTCCCCGACAATTATTTTAAATGATAATAATGGAGTAAAATTACCAACATCTAGCAGATGTATTCAGTTTAATATCTTACCATTAGAGCACCATACACCAACCAGGATTCATGCCTCTTAATTTCATTCTTTTGCTTTTCAAGTTGCATTTCTGGCTCCAGAAGTCGTAAGTAGGGCTCGAGATTGGGAAGAACAAGCAATCGAACCTAGACAGGAGTTTAGACATTGTTAAGAACTTTGACTAATAAAAGGCTGAGGGTGCAGACAAAAGCAACAGAAAGATGGAAGCAGGAACAAACCACATTAGGTCCAAGGGCTGATAGCCCTTGAATGGCACCGTAATGTTGGGGTAAAGCTTTTGATGGGTCCAAAAAAGCATGAAGTAATGTTCTGGTCACACGTGGCTGGAGATTGTGGTAAACGTGACCAAATCTGCAAATGTGAGAACGCCTTAAGCTAAACTAAGTAAATTAAGATCAGATTTTGCTTCCTCAGGACACCAGAAGGGCATGGAAGCCTTCACCCATAACAGATAGTTAAGTATAATATAAAACTCGTATTTGTTTCATATAGTCAACAAGGGCTGGTAAATATAAAAGATTCCAACCTCTTGCAGATTGAAGCCACCAGAATAGCTGTGAAATTTCTAAGACTCCAGTGGTTATCTGAAAATTTATTTCCTAGTCTTTTTGCAACCAGGCATGTCATCACTGATGGCATCAATTGGTGAAGCTAATGGATAAAAAACGCAGACATAAGGGATTGGCACCTGACGTATGAATTTCAAGCACACTAACATAAACATTTCAACGTGAAGCCAAGTCTCTCAAATGAAAACCTCTAACCTTCATATATTGGAATAACAAAAAACACTGCTACGAATATCAAGTATGCAAAATTAAATGATGCAAGAAAAGAATGGTAACATCAGAATCAACTCTTCTCTCCTCTTATCACCAAATTAAACAACTGGTTCTTTTTGCAGCTTAATTAAACTAGAAGTCAACTCCCAATGGGCCTAGTATGAAGAAACAAGTTCACCATTCAAACTCGTCAAAATTTAATATCGCATTGGATGATCTCAAATTAATCCAACAGCAATAAGCCAATAACGCATCTAAGGTTTAAATTAACAGAATACAGAGCAAGATCAAGAGTTCAACTGCATCCAACAGATACATCTACATGATCACACACCACAAAAGTGGACTAATTCAGGTACTCAATGGTTTCCACTGTACATAAATATATGTGTAAAATGAAGAAAATCTGAAGGAAATTCGAAATGAGGAATACAGATACACAGATAAGAGGAATTTACTGAAAAAAGAACAACTTACATATGGTTCAATGTGTATATGTTGATTTCGAAGAAGGCTCCATACAAGGCGCATCAAAGCAAAAAGAAGAGAAAAATTGTTCAAATTCCGAGAAACCTGTCATGATAGAAGATTGATGGTTATCATCAGGTATCATCGCAAACCAGTTCAGATAAAAATAGGTGGAGGCGGAATAAGATCAGATATCACTTATAATAACCTCGTCAGCAACAAAGAATGTAAAGTAAGGCACTAAAGGGTGGAGTCCCGAGTCAGTTGCCAAGCTCACTAATGCTTCTTTGAACAGGGTGGAATCGGATCTAGTGACAGTAAGCTCGGATATTTTCTCAAAATAAAGCTGCAGCACCACCCAAAAAACCATTATCAAAGAATTCAAATACTTTCTCCATAGGATGAAGAGGAATGCACAAAACACCATTGCCATTACCTGAAGCTCTCGTGAAAGAACATGCTTGACCGGTAATTTAATGTCTACAGGTAACCCATCCTCTTTGTAGTCATTCTTTATGTTATCTGAAGGCATCGCAAGTGCTGCCAAAGATGATATAAGAATGCAAATCATAGTCATGACAACAGCTGTGGGTCAAATGACATACTGTGTCCTACAAGATTTGAATACCAAGCCACCTGCCAAGTTCTGAAACTAATTTGTCTAGAAAATGAGAAAATATCATCTATCATCATTCTTAGTTCATAAAGTGTGAGCAACGAATATGTAAATAGAAATCATAGTACAAACTTTGAATAGCCATAGGAGGAGGATTTTCAGGAATTGCAGGCTGAACTCCTTCGATAGCCAACCAATGAGTGACTACTGCAGTGTCTAGTGGTGCTTTCGGCAGAGGAGCTTCAATTACCTAAAACACGTTTAAAAAAAACCAAGACATGTTACTAAATGCCAATGCTAAAGTTTTCGATCAAAATGCTATAATGCCAAAAGTCAATGCCAGCATACCTCCTTAAATTCCAATTCCTTCTCTTCAATATAAAACAAATCCTTGTGTCCAGCAGCCCTCTTGAATCGCAAAGGATCTCCAGAAGCAAATCCATAAATCGGCTGTATTTATATTTACCACCAATACCATTACCAACAACGCCCATAACCAAGATCACTAACTTAAAACCTTATAGACCATAAAATCATGGAGTGGCTGTACATTTAAAATATATCAAAACCAACAAGGCTCGTATCCAAGATTGCTCATTTAAAACCTCGTAAACCACAACCATTCAAAATTTCATATGATACAGCTCCAAAACAAAGAAAGGAAAGCAAGAAACATCAGCAACTGCTTAATAATAAAGCGAGTTAGAAAAAGACCACCTCGACGTTTCTTAAGCCAAGCGCACTATCAACATCGTCTGTTGTTAAAGTAGTTCTTCTCGAATGTCGCATGCATTTGATAGACTCCTGAACCATATTCAGCAAACAAAAATAAGAATACGTAAAAGTAGCAGAATCAGAAATTTCAAAACAATCACTGATGTACAAAACAAAGAAAGCAAATTTATAGGAATTAACAGACCTGCATGATTTCTCGAACTCGATACTCGACATCAGCAGCAAGAGCTGGAAATATGTCTGGGGATAAATTGGTAATGCCTAAGCTCTGTGCTATCACTTCAATCGATTCTTTCGGTACTATGCTCATTTTCAAGTTCCTAAATTTCCACGAAATATTCGATTACGAAGTATTTATCAGTAAATAGCTTTGTGGACATCAAACTGGATTTTGGTTTCCTGTTATTATGGAGAACGTTTTTTTTTATTTTTGGAACAAAATATTAGAGAACGTTCATGGTCTGAAAAAGGGGAAATAGCTACAATTAGGGTTCCGAAGCATCTGATTTCCGGGTATCGATATGGGACGAAAACTAGAATGGGCCGTGGCCCATTAATGAAGAGCCTTCATCCTGAGTTCCTCTCTTTTATTAAGAAAGCCCAAGGCCCGTGACAAATAACTATCCAGGAATTATGGCTGCAAATTTATTATATTGCCCACTGAGACCCTAACAAGCCTGAACTGAAATGGTCGCGCCCAAGTAGGGCTGGGAAAATATACCGAAATATCGAAATACCGAAATATCGTACCGAAAAAATATCGAAATTACCGAAAAAATCGATATACCGAAATTTTTGGTACGGTATCGATACGTAATTATTTTTTTTCGGTATTTCAGTATATATCGAAATACCGAAAATAATTTTTTTATTATTATTTTTTTTAATTTAAGTTCGGTATACCGAAAAAATGTCGGTATACCGACAAAATTTTCGGTGTCGGTACGGTATCCGGTATGAACTTTTTCATATCGAAAATTCGGTTTACCGAATTTCCGGTATCGATATCGGTATAAAAAAATTTCATACCGATATTTACGGTATACGGTACCGTAGTTCGGTACCGTATACCGTACCATACCCACCCCTACACCCAAGGCGAGACAGAGGATAAATATGGGGATTTGAGGCGATGGAGCTTCAGTACACTAGCAACAAAATTTTTATCTTAAAAATATAAATAAATAAATTGCTTTCCTTTTAATTCATTGTTCAATTTCTGTATTAAAATTATACTTCCGGTGATTTTTTATTCATTTTTTTAATACATTTCATTCATTCTTTCACGGTCTTCATATTGGATTTCTGAATTCTTAAATTTGATATAAATAAGCTGTTCGTACTTCATAAGCTTAATTTTTTTTGTTTAATTATGAATGTTAACCGAAATTCCTTTTGAAAATTTAATGAATTAAAACCCACTTATCATATCAGCATTGCCACAAAAGTTATGGTCCGTATGCATTTGGATGAATTACCCCAACTTTTATCACAGAATGACAGAAACCCTCGTGAGTTATCAATAGTTTGAACTACAATGAGAGCTATATACTATCAAATACAAGGAAATATCACAAACAAAATACCAAAAATTTCAGTACTTTCATCAAATGCTGTACGAAGAGTTTGTTTTAGCAATCGAGTCATGTCACTCAGTGTATGTAGACTTCGAGGCAGGGGCAAAAGAAAAGAAAACTGAAATCCACGAAATGGAAATTACAAAGCCTTTGAGCAATATTATGGATCAATCTATGCGGACAGAGATTTGAAACTGCCAATTTGATCCATTTTTATATATTATTACAAATACTTGACCAGCAAATATATAACCACCACCAAAACAACAATCCCGATAACTGATAAACATAAGTTGAAGCAGGAGCAGCCACCCTTTGTCCGTTTATTCAGTCTTGAGAGCATTTTCTGAGCTCGCTGCTCCGTTGAAAAAAAAAAAAGACGAAGAAATGAAGCAGATCAATTTGACTTGCAAACAAATTAAAGGCAAAGTCGGGTAAAATCAGAAGCCTCATGTAAAGAAGGTGCTTTTCGGAATACAAGTTCAAGATTTCAATCAATAGTACATGGTGACAGCATGGCTTTGACCAACCAGAGTTTCTTATAGATGTGCGTTTATTTAACTCAGAAAAACATTTAAAAGTCTCCAAGCATTGTATGTCATTATGTAAATCCTTTTGAAAGAGGACCTCGTATCACAGACTATGGCTCTTGTTTTCATTTCAGTAGACTTCCTATTTCTAGTACATTTATTTCTCAGGTCTGTTATGGTAAAATTCCAAGAGTCGTTGATGTTAAGTATTATCATCTTCAAAATCACTAATGTGCTTTCACTTAAAAATTATCCTAAAATATGTGCCTCAAAATAATACAACCAGGCGTGAAGGATTTATTATGGATATATAAAAAGTTCATAGATAAAATGTCACCTGTAGTCTGGAGTCTGTAATCTCTACGTGCTCGTCAAGATTATCCTGAGTATCAAACAGACAATAAATTAGCCATGATGTTCACGATGTGACAAAAGTAGGTGAGAGACATGCCAAGGAGAATAAGAGCACTAACTATCAGCCTGGTATGCAGATCTAACTCTTCATTAACTGCCAAGGCAATATGCTTGGTGCTTATCACTGTCTCCTCCAGTTTCTCAAGACCCTCATCTTGCTCTAGAGAGGAAAAAAGAATAAAACTAACAAAGATAGAAAATAGCAATGCCAGACGCAATATCAAGGTAAGGAAAAACAAATAAAATTAAATATTAAAGCCACAGCAACCAGCCTTTCATTATCTGTCTCTGAAGACCAACAACGCCATAGTTGTCAAGACCAGTTGCTCTACTCATAGCATCAACAGGCTTGATTTCCGGTCCAAGCAAGCTGTCTCTAATTGCAAAGTTGGACATATTCAATGTTGAAGCCATCTGGTTTACTTTTGACCTCAAATTTGCAGCCATGTCCTTGCGACGATTCATTTCTTTCTCAGTCCTACAAAAGAGATGGAAAAGGATAAGAAAGCACAGACCAAGAAAGCCGCCAAATATTTTATTTCTCCTCTTTGTGTAGAAAAATAATGAAGCAGGATCAGAAGCTTAGAGATGCTTTCTTTAAATAACAGACATTTCTCTTTGCATCACAAGTCCCAGACTGCAAGTCATATAAACAACATTTGAACTTATATGTGAAAAAGATTAAGAGACGGGCACCGAAATGAATGAAATACACAAATTATACCTTCTTGATTCTCTCGTTCATTTCCTTCTTTGTTCGAGTAATTACAGATCTGTATCAGTTAAAAAAATTACTAGCACAGCTCTATTGGAGAAACCCATACCTAAAGCATGCTTCCATCCCCTGATTCGACTAAAATGGGCTTTAGAAGCTATCTCCCGCTAGTTTTAACCCCAGGCTCAAATCCCATCTCTCTGTTGTTGCTTCGCACAACATCATTAATTTTCTCAAAATATGCGAATGAGGTTCAAATTTTATGGTTCAGGATTGCTTTCCCAAGCATTATGTTCAGATTTTTAGTCCGATCCATATCCATATAGACACAGGTATCTCAACCAATAACAAACTTGTACCTTTGTCATTCACAGGATAAATTAACAGGTATCAATAAGAAAAGCTTCCTCCAATTCTCCAATTTCCGCAGAACACTATACGTGAACTGAATCTTGATTCTTATATGAACAACTTCCACTCAAATAAGCAGTTCAATTAATATATCTTACAGAGATTGCTTTCCAGGAAGCTTTGACAAAAGAGACTGTAAACTGTCAAGTCTGGTTGCTAATATAGTAATTTTCCTCCGAATTGCAGATGAATGGCGCTGTGCCTCCGGCCCAGTCACGGGCAATGAACTCCTTTCAGATATCATGTTGCTAACATCATCAGCAAGTTTGACTGCTTCATTATACTCCCTCACCCACGAGTCTCCAGTAGCTGCCATTGCTATGATTAAAAAAACGGAGTTTCTGCTATTTAGCCTCTTTACTAAATAATGACCATGTATATACTTCATGAGGAACAATAATTTATAAGCAAATTTCAACGATCATCTAACAACTGAATTTGGAGGTTGAATGTCATCAAAGGGGCAAAAAAATTTTCAGTCTTAGAAATTGTTTGACAATCAAATTGTCCGAAAGAATCAGATTTAAATCTTTTGGTACAACCACAAGCAACTTCAAATTACCACAGAATAATAGACAAGATAACAGCAGCAAATCTGACAACTTGGTGTATCTAACAATTGAACACTGTACATATTCCTGAAAACAAAACCTGACAAATGCTGAATTGATTTCGAATAAACAAAATTCTGTTTTGTCATTTTCATACTTGTACATAGCCTCAATTCAGTAAGACAGACGGCAAAGGAGTAGCCAAAAATCCTCGGAAATGTAAAAAAAAAAAAAAAAAAAAATNCATCGAGTTTTTATATAAATGATAGATTCATCAGAAGCAGCATTAAATTTCAAAATTCAACTAATTTTTCAAATATTCATTATTCCAAAAATTCAGAACATCGAAACAATATGCGTGAGAATATCCTTCTAATCAAAATCACACAAGATGTGGAGCAATTGTACGGGCGACCGTGGATTTAACTAGGTGAACGAAAATTAGGGCAGACAAAGATGCCCATCAAAAGATCAATTGACTTGGTAAGTATATATTCATACACACAGATCGTCTAGAAAAAAACGCTGAATTGAGGAAAAAGGATGATCGAGGAAGAACGTATGCTTTAACTTTTACCTTTTCAATTGAAACCGTCGACCCGAATTATGGATTGAGAAAATTGTTGCGAAAAGGGTAAGAGAAAGATCGACACTTTCCAGCGGCGATTATGATTATTTACCGTGTCGTAGCAGGCGGCGCCACCAGGTAGTGGCAAGCTTAATCCGGCCGGCCCAATTGTCGTCCTCGAAACGCAATTTCTTCACACCCACAATAATTATATATATATAGTCGATATAATAATGAATAACCGATGACAGATTTTGTGCTTCCCGATTTTTCTTTGTTTTCTTAAATAAATGGGACCCGGGAAACGACGCCGTATGTATGTGTTGATACTTGATATGGTCGCCGACCTCTTCTCGATGTCCATTTCTCTCTCGATTTTTCTCCCCAATTAGATCTGATTTCGATATCTATTTTTTTTTAATTTATAATTAAAGTAAAAACTTGTGTGAGAAGATCTCACGGATCGTATTTGGTTAGACATATCTCTTATTTGGGTCATTCATAAAAAAGTATTACTTTTTATTCTAAGAATATTACTTTTTATTGTGAATATCGGTAGAGTTGACTCTTCTCACAAGAGACATACTCTATAATTAAACTATATTAAACATATCTTCCAACTAATATCCGTGGTTAGTAGAGTGAAGTTGGTCGGCTGACCTTATTCACGTTTTATATAACAAGCATATTGTGTCTAATTTTGCGGGATAAATTGAGACCGATAGGCTTGTCGTTTTGTCATGTAAATTGAAGCTTAATTTTAAAATCGGAGGTCAAATATTGATGAAAATAAATTTCCAAAGTGGGATAACGTAAGATGGTGGATTAAAGGAAGAAAAATTTACTATAAGTTATATTTGGCTATCATAGAACCAATCACGTGATATCAAAATAAATTTGGCAATTTGATTAAAAAAATGCTTATTTTAAAGATTTAAATTAGGGATCAAATGCCGCATTTTACAATTATTTTTTTTTCTTTTGACAAAACTGAGAAGAAAAAACTATCTTGTTCGAATGTGGTTATGAGAAAAATAAGGTCCTGAGTGAAGCTAAAATATTAATTTCTCAAAATATTTATTATATTATTTTAAATGCACTAGCATTTTTTGGAAACAAAATCATTAATTAAGTCGTCATATATTCTTCAATATTTTTTTTTATGCGGAAGATCGCTAAACATTCAATCTTTACTCATTGTGTTTCTCAAATAAAATTTCAAAATTTTACAACGATCAAGCATTCTTTGATAATCTTGTGTTGTCATTTAAATTTGTTGCCTTAACAACCAAATTCAAAGTTGTTATGTTCATGTGTTTAGTGTATGTGATTTTTTTTAATGACTTTTTAAAAATAACTGGTGCACTGGCAAGTGCCACGACTGTCCTTGGCAAGGTTCATCCCTGCTTGCGATCATTTATCTCCAATGCATATTAGGTAAATCTCCGAGTTAATGCAATAGTTTGCAAACCACGTTAGCCAAATAAATCGCACTTGACAAACAAAATGCAACATGATCTTTCAAGAAAGTGTTGATATTAGGAATCAAATTCATGTCACTTATTAAACTGATCACATACTTCACCAAACTCACACACGCACATATATATCTAATAACATGTGTTTTTCTAGATATATTCATGATATTTATGTTATTCTAGTGATGTCAAAATGAACACGACCTGCCAAGCGGTTCGAAAAAATTCAGGTTAATGTTGAGGGTTTCAGGTTTGGGTCAGTTCGAGTTGGACTCGAAATTTTACATGAAAAAATATGTCGGGTTTCGGTCGACCTACTTGACTTGAAGTATGACCCAAAACAATCAGATTATGCTATCATAAATTTTTGATAATTTTAATGTTGTACTGATACATACATTAGAAAGTAATTTAGTTGAAATTAGCAAACTGAGGTTTAAAAAAGCTTTCAATGTTATTTAATTTTTATTTCATACAATGTTTTAAAGGTTGATAAGCGCATAAAATATAAAAAGATCGGGAAGTGATGTTTGAAATAAATAAGTTATTTTTTTTAATGTTCGAAAATATTTTTATTGTATATTATCATAAATCGTATAATATTTATTTTGTAAAAATTTTGAATTTTTTAAACAATTATTATTTTCTTAGTAATTATTAACTATTTAGACAATTGGACTACTAAATTTAAATATTTAAACACATGAAACATAATGATCATATTTAGATTAAAAAAAATATTATCATATGTTTAAATTAAAATATTTTTATTATGATTTATGAGTTGAATTTTTATAATTTTATCCTATTATTTTTTAAAATAATAAAATAATAATGATAAAATAAATCAGATTGACCATTTTGGTTTATGTTCAAGTTTAGAATTTTCAGTTTTAAATTAATAATTTTTTGTAATGTCTTTGTTTCAACCCGATTCGAACCACCCAAATTTACACCATAGTTATTTTCATTCAAAAAATGGATCTGTATATTAAATTTAATCAATAAATATTTATTAATCAAAAAAATAATATCTGTATTATAATTTTTTAAAGTTGGAGGGGTTTTATTTTGCGTTCTAATAAAATGAGTATCCTTCCCAAGAGAGAGAACAATAAACGAGGGACTAAACTGAGATTTCGCGAAACTTGAGCTCAGCTGCTCGATTGCGAATCGCGAAAACCCAGGCGGAGCGAGAGAGAGAAAGAAAGGCCACACAATAAAGAAGTGAACCTCACTACTGCTAACGTCAATTACCAATGGGAGTATAAAGCATTACACCTCAAAAAAGGGGAACAAAATGGTAATAATTGCCAATATTCAGATTATGAAATCACATTTTTAATCGAATATTCATCAAGGGTCTGATTTATCGAGCGAAATTACGGAAGGGTTTGAAGTTCCAAGTTTGAATCTGGGAAGATGTCGGACCTAGACCGGCAAATAGAGCAACTGAAAAGATGCGAGCCTCTCAAGGAATCGGAAGTCAAGGCTCTCTGTCTCAAAGCCATGGAAATCCTCGTCGAGGAGAGTAATGTCCAGAGAGTTGACGCTCCTGTCACTGTAAGTATCGAAGAAAAAGCTGAATCTATTTTTTTAGTAGGTTCTTGGTGTAAACTATTTGTGTAACGATTTGTTTTGAGTTTTGGAGGTTATGGATTGTTGGGTGGATATAGATTTGTGTTTTATTGTTGGGTTTCTGGATTACGAGAAGATGTGTGTGTTGGTGGTGGTTTCTTCCATTTATAGTTTGCGTGATTGGAACGAAGAGATTAAAACTTTGATCAAGAAGTCGATGTTAGTGGATTTTTTTGTAGAAATTTGATGGCTGTATATGTTCACCTACCCGTTCTTTTTTATTCAAAAAATTTAGATTGGAGGATTTTGAAAATTTGAGACTCCACAAGAAAAAAAAAAGCATTACAAGTAGATTGCTGATGAAATTTGCTGTAATTTCTGGAAATAGATGAAAGATAAAGGTTGTATTGTGGTTTCTGCATGTGGAATGGCAAATGGATTCTGGAAAGTTAATAGTTTTGGACGATTTTCTTGAAAACAGTGGTCCTAACCCACAAAAACGTGGAGATTTCAGATGAAAAGCTAGTCCCGGGCACTAACCAAACTCTGCCATGATATTTTTTTCATGGACTACTTTTCTGACGGTTACCAAATCTTACTAATATTCGACGTGTTTTGTGATAGTTTGTTGCTATGGATGAGTGAAAAGGATAACAAGTTGTTGTCAGCCAGCAACTGTATTAGAAGAGCTGTTTAACTTAATCCCTGTGATGATTAATTTTAGCGATAGGAAAGAAGACAAAGTGAACCACCTTCTGGCTTCTAAGATCGAGAAACATACATGATCACTCGAAGAATCATGAAAACAAACACAAGTGGTGTCTGAGGTAGGGAGCCTAAGTAGTAGTTACATGCAACCAAAGGTTCTTTTAAAACATTTATTAACCACCCAATTTAACGACAATGACATAGGTTCACTCTATCAGATTTCTCTAGTTGCTGTAGATTTGGACACGTGATTTCATCAACTTATTATAACTGTTTCTACCAATTTTGACAAAGGAAGGCAAAGCAATTACTCAAATGGTAATCCAACCATTACCTTACATATATGCTTGAGTGCTCACGTAAGTGGCCAGGAGACTGATTAAAAATATCCACCAAATCACAGAACGAGAATTATCAGTGGTCAGTGACAAGAAACTTCGGAGGTTGAGGTTGCTGTTATCATCTCCCTGTACTGTCCAGTTCTGCACTTGAATCTCAACGCAGGATTCAATGGCATTCTGAGCAACAGAATCACCTCAATCTGATTTATGAGACTTAAAAAAGTGGAGCTAATACTTTAAAATTGACATCCTTATGAACTGTTTGATCTCGAGAAACTTAATCAGTGAACTAGGAAACTACTTGGGCAGGGTTGTCCAAATTTAGCTATAGTTATGAAGTGTCCTAAATGGTTATCTAATGGATATTGTTGCTATGCATTTGTTTTGAAGTGATTTCATGCCCTAATCACCCAATAAAATTAGAGGGGAAAAACCCCTGAGAGACCTTTCTTCCTTTGTTTAATTTCTGAAGGTACAGACTACAGAGCCATATTTTTTATACACTATCATAGGTATAAATATGGAGTGGATTGATAGTTGTTTCCTTGTAGTTTTGAGGACATTTTACTCATTGCCAGTATTTCTTTTCTGGATCGGTGTTTTTATGTAGATATGTGGTGATATACATGGGCAATTCTATGACATGAAAGAGCTTTTTAAAGTTGGAGGTGATTGTCCCAAGACAAACTACTTGTTTCTTGGAGATTTTGTTGACAGAGGGTACTACTCAGTTGAGACGTTTCTGCTCCTTCTTGCGCTGAAGGTATTGGTTTTACTTTTGTATGCGAAGGGTATAGCATCTGAAATGGACCTCATGTTTCTTGACAACATGGAGTTACGTTTGAGTATCAAATATTTTGTGTTTCCAGACAAAATGGATGCCCACAATCGTGGCTCAACTAATAGATAGTGCATTGGCAGGTAAGATATCCCGATAGGATAACTCTGATAAGGGGAAACCATGAGAGCCGGCAGATAACACAGGTTGGGAACTATGTTGTTCCTGAGTTTTGAGCTATTATATGGCATGAAGTCATTATATTCCCCCTTTTTCAG
This sequence comes from Primulina huaijiensis, assembly GCF_012295235.1. Classification (NCBI taxonomy): domain Eukaryota; kingdom Viridiplantae; phylum Streptophyta; class Magnoliopsida; order Lamiales; family Gesneriaceae; genus Primulina; species Primulina huaijiensis. Next base: position 20,038,802 of record NC_133311.1, on the reverse strand, counting down.
GTTTATGGTTTCTATGACGAGTGCTTGCGAAAATATGGTTCTGCTAACGTTTGGAGATATTGCACCGATATTTTTGACTATTTGAGGTTTGAACTTCTCTATATTTCCAATTAGATATTTGCCATGAATTTAATTGCGTTGTATCTATTCAAATTTATGTGAGGACTGTAGAAAAAACAAAAAAATATATGAAGGTTAATTGTCAATCACCTCATATTATGCAATAGTAATGTCAAACTTAGTGTAGTGATTAACTTGTTGGAAAAATGAGTTTTGTACTCATTTAAAATCGATAAAATAATTTGAACGAGCTACGTAGCAAACAAAATTATTTCTCGATTTCCAATTCCTCACACACCACCATTATTGTTGTCAAATTTGAATTATTCTTGGGTCATTGGCTTGGTTTCTTTTCAAAACAGTATATTATACCTATGATTGCATTATCTGGCAGCCTGTCGGCGCTTATTGAGAACAAGATATTTTCAGTTCATGGTGGGCTATCTCCTGCAATGTCCACACTGGACCAGGTTTCAAATATATTCTGCTTCAGTATCTTTCTCCCTCTTAGTTGTGAAATACTAGTAAATTATTGGCAGCATCTGTGTGTCAGATTCGAATAATTGACCGTAAGCAAGAAGTACCTCATGATGGTGCTATGTGTGATCTCCTCTGGTCAGATCCAGAAGATGCTGTTGATGGTTGGGGTTTGAGCCCACGCGGTGCGGGTTTCCTATTCGGTGGCAGTGTTGTCAGTACGTTTAATCATGCAAATGATATTGATTATATTTGTCGTGCCCATCAGTTGGTGATGGAAGGCTATAAATGGATGTTCAACGACCAGATAGTTACGGTTTGGTCAGCTCCAAATTACTGCTACAGGTAAAAGATTTCAATTTTTATCCATTCTTTAGTTTTTTTCACCTTCAATGTTTGACAAAAAATTATGATGCAGATGTGGGAATGTAGCTGCTATTCTTGAGCTGGACGAAAACCTGGAAAGGAAGTTTCGTGTCTTTGATGCAGCTCCACAGGTGTGTGCATTTATTGTTTCTTGCCTTTTAATTTTCTTTGTGCTACAGAGCAATAGTAGTCCAGAATAAATCTTGGCAAGGTCTCTTTGTCCTCCCTGACCCCCGTTGACTGTTTTTGTTCTTCTACTGTGAGGTATGCAGACTAGGCTGATATGAGATTGCTCTTGAAACTGTCAGAAGCATATGGTTTTCAGCATATGCTGCATTAACTGTGTATCAACTCTAAGAAGTGTATACTTCTAGTTGAGTCATGTTTTTCAGTATATCGCTTTGCGGGGTATTGACTTCCATGCTACTCTGCATAAGACTCGAGTGAGAACTACAAAATCAACACGTAATCAATATAGTCTTGTGGCGTAGGAAATAAACCCCACTTTACCTCTTGAAAGGCGTTTGGAACAGTTTTTTGTTGAAATGCAGGAAACAAGAGGAGCACCTGCCAAGAAGCCACCTCCGGATTACTTCTTGTAGGAATGGAGTCCACGAAGTTTTATAAATCGAAACTATTGAAGGACTAATCTCGTACTCGGAGTGGATGATCTGGTGTGGTAGAGGATGAATGGCTTGAGCTATGTGGATGAGGTTGAAGCATCATTTTTTCAGGGGTTAAAAACAATTCTATCATGATGCTCGCAAGTCGCACCCTCACCTTCTCTATCCATCTGGATGCTCTGTATTCTTTAATATTTTGGCCTTTGTATCCTTGTGATAATAGTTCACTAAACGCAATGAAGTTTGAATACTGTCAAATTCACAGAATTACTAGACATGCATATAACGTACCCTCCTGGAGGTGCTAACGTTCATAAATTTTTTTGATATTTGATTGTTGCAATGCCCAAAGGTTGAGATTTTTTTCCATATGCCCAAGTAATAATCACAAATATATGATGCATTCTAGATCACTCGAGGGACGAGTCTATATGCTACATGTTCCATTGATAGTCTGAATTTGAAATAAAAATATGCAAGTCTTATGAGAATACAATTAAGCATTTTATATTAAAACATAAGAGGGTGTTATTTCGTGTGTGTTATAGGCTGACCGGAGGCGAGAGTTGCCACGTACTCCTTTTCATCCTCTCTTAAATTTGCCCTGTAATTGCAGACCAAACACAAGATATATAATTATGAGACCAAACTCTTTTCCTTAGCAGTTAGCCCTATTGCTGCCCTATTTCTAGCGCAGCGCTATGCCGCACCAACAAATTTTTTTAAATGTTTATAGTTTCAGAAATAATCAAATTAATCGATTTTATTATTGTCTTATAATTATGTAAATAATCAATTGAAATTAGTTTAATTATTTGATAAAAGATCAAATTTTAATAGTGGTTTATGAGTCTATGACTTATAACAAATGTTGATAGAAATAAGTTTATTTGTATATGTATTTAAGTTACTGTAGCATTTAAATATATGAGTTAAGTAAAATAATTATATATATAAAAAACTAAATTAAGGGGAAAAATAAATTGAATAGCGTATATAAATTACTTTAAAAAATACATTTGATATATAATATTTTAATAAAATAAGAAATAAATATTTTAAGGACATTTTTTCATAATTATTTTTTGAAGCAATGGGTTTCAGATAAAATTTAACATTTGACACAGAAATAATATAATTCTAAATACGAAAAAACCACCCTATAGATAGGTTCCTATATGATAATAAGGATTTGGACTTAGTTAAGCTCTGCAAGATAGTATTTATTGCAATTTAACACCTACTCAAGTGACGTATACCTTCTAGAAATTATTTTAAAAATAAAAACATATACGAGATGNATGATCAAGATAGTAATCCATAATAGTAGTAAATGACTACGTATATTTTACACGTAACCCTCTTACGGCCATGAAGATCAAGTGTTGGGATACTTAGCCCGAGAATAGAGGATCCAATAAATCCAACTAAAAATCTCTTTTAGGAAGCTAAAGAGACACCATCAGCTTTACTTGTTTTCGTAGGTTTTTGTGAATAACGAATTTAAATGAGAAATCTATCTCATTAAATTAACTTATTAGATGTTACGTAACATAAAAATCTGTGTTACTGTTTCTCGAAAGTTTTTGTTTTATTTTTTAATCATAATTTATATTAAAGAAAATAGCTTTTTTCAAATGGGAATGATAACTTGTAAACTTTAGACGATGACGTGGCAAGAAGCATGAATGAGAGAGGAGTAATAATTGCTTCCACGACCGCCCCATCACCCGATACCTACTACCCACCATCCTTAAATCTCCAAGATTTCCACTCAATTCCCACCAAAAATTGCAGAAAAAACTTTACACCAGTAAAGTGATCATCAATGGAGGTAGAAGCATTACCATTAGCATCGAAGAAGGAGAGTAAACTCACCAGAAAACGGAGGAGGAAATATATATGCTTGTGTTTGATCGCCTTCGTGTTGGGCCTGGGTCTGCTCTTCCTAATCCTCGGCCTCACCGTCTTCAAAGCCAAGCGTCCCACCACCACCGTCGATTCAATCACACTCTCCGACGTCGATTTCTCCGTCGACGTTCTCCGACTCCGGGTCTCCATGAACCTCACGATCGACACCGACGTCACCGTCAAGAACCCCAACCACGTGTCCTTCAAATACTCCAACAGCACGTGCTACCTCAGGTTCAAGGGCAACGACGTCGGAGAGGTCCCCATACCGGCCAGCCACATCGGAGCCCGGGATACACGCGGTTTGAACCTGACCCTATCTTTGATGACGGATCGCTTGCTTTCCAACTCCGACTTCTACTCCGACGTGGTCTCCGGCATGCTGCCGCTTCAGACGTACATCAGAATCTCGGGGAAGGTTAGGATTCTGTTCAGTATTCACGTAGTCGCCTACAGCACCTGTGATTTGGTGATCGATCTTAGCAGTCGGAGTATAGCGAATCAGATTTGCCATTACAGAAGCAAGCTATAGATGGATTTTTCCTAGGTTTTTTTCTTCTTTTTTGGATCGTTTTTTCCATCATTTTCTATTCTTGATAATAATGGGGTCCATTTTATACATGTATGGATTCGTTCTTACATATTTGATCGGTTATTCAGCTACGTACGTACTATATTATCCGCTCGTTGGAGTTCATAATTTTTCGTTGTTAAACGAAATCTTTAATTCTACAATATACTTTTCTAATTCCCGGGAGAATTTTAGATGATATTAATATTATTTTTTAGAATGATATTGAATACTATTTCAAGTTATCTTGATTATAATATTATTGCGGAGAAATTACATTAAAATGAGTTTAGAAAAAAAAAAGTGTGAATTAGTGAAACCTCGAATGAAATGCAAGAACTCATATAAAAAAATATCACTAGTCAATTTTCTGAGTCAGATTTTTGACTCGATCCAACTCATAAAAATATTTTTTTTATATAAAAATTATTTTTGTAGTTATAAAATGAGTCGACTTACCTCGTGAATAAAGTTGTTTAACATCTTCTCATGAAATAAAAATATGAAAATTACAAAATAAAAAATATAAATTTTCTTCTAGAGATGCTAAAAACCATAATATAACTTGTAACTTTAGGTCAAAGTTGGCAAATTCCATTTACTTGTTATCTTGTTTTTATATCGAGATTATTATTATTTTTATTATGTATTATGAGTAGATTTCACACTTTATCTTTATTCAATATATAAGTTAAATATGTTTATATTTACAATAAAAATAATATTTTTAACATAAAAGTAATATTTTTTTTATGAATAGCTCAAATAAAATTCGTCTCACGTTATTGATTTTTAATATCGTCTCGGAATTTTTTTTAATTGTTATATATTTATATAATCAATCTTATACCATTTTCAATTATAACTATGATGAGACATTTGAAGATATCAGACTAATCAATGTTGTGGCTACTTGAATAGGATGATCAATGACTCTATTTCATGAGTGGGTCTAATGTGAGATCGTCTCACAGATCTTAATATGTGAGACGGATCAACCATATCGATATTTACAATAAAAAGTAATAATCTTAGCATAAAAAGTAATATTTTTTTATGAATGACCCAAATAAGATATATGTCCCATAAAATACAACTCGTGAGACCGTATTACATAAGTTTTTGTCCTATTCAATAGGACATTAATTGATTTATTTTTTTTGGGTGAAAAAAATAGGTGCATCAACTGATAATTAAATTATTTACATTCTATACATCATAGGTTAGTTGAATTTTTTTTTTCAAAAAAAAATCTTGCAAAATTTCATTAATATTGAATCCTTGTCATTTTCATGCTAAACAAATATTTTAAAAGCAGTTTTATTTAATTTCAACATGTGTGTACAAAATATTCGATTTTAATTAATATACGACTTTTTTCCAATGAATGATAATTTTTGTCTTCGAAAATTATAAAATCGTCAAGAATTATAAAATCAATTGATTTTTATATGACACATGAATAATGTTTTGTACCGAATTTTCATCCAAAAAAGACGTGTCATAAATATCAAATTTTGTTATAAAATGTTTTGCACCGAATTTTGAATATATGTTAATGATTTTTGTTATATTCAGTTAATTATAAAAATCAATTTTAAATTTCATATAAAAATGCAAATATTTACTTGCAAGATATGACTTGTTCCCGTAACGTGCTTAGATTTGCCAAAACCAGACATGTAACTTATATGAGTAATAAATCAACGTAGCAGCCATGATCTTAAAATAATTTATCTGTCATTGTCATAATTAAAAAAAATATTAGTAATTCTATAAAATATGCACCAAAAAAAGTAAAATAAATAAAAAATCAATAATTTATGTATTCCTCTAAATATTTCCGCTAATTTTGTTAGGTTTTTCTTTGGGGAAGTTGGTGAAAAATCCTCAATCAAAACATTTATTTGGGTTCACTCCCTACCCACAAAATTGTGGTACTATGTCATACAAATTGTGGTACACTTCATGTGGAAATGTGGTAAACTTCATGTGAAAATGTGGTACTAAAAAAGTACCTAAGGACTGAACACAAAAAAAAACGACGACTGGGAAGTGAAGTACAATTTCCGTTTCTTTTTTCCATATTGTTTTGGTGTTTTGTCGGTTTTGCTCGAAAGTGTAGTTTATAATTTATTTGATTTGATTGGATTGTCAGTCAAATTCAATAGATTTTATTAATTTTAAAAAGAATTGTCGTATCAAAAATATGGATAAAAACTCGAAACTAATCCTCTTAACATAACCACAAGAATAATACAAGAAACGTGATATTTGAGTTAGGATATATAATTTAAAAGTTCGAGGTATATTGTTTGCATAATTAATATATAAAAAAATCTAATTTTACGTGTCAATTTTGTTATATGTATATTTTATTCGAATTTACTAATGAAAAATATTATATTTTATGTCAAAATATTATTTTTTAGTTTTACGGGTCAATTTTATGATACATATCTTTTATTCGACTCAACTGATAAAAAGTATTATATTTCATTTTAGATATGGATGGAATTGACATATATCACACATATACCTATGTAAGATCATTTTACATGTGATCTAGTCATTAATATACACATATCAATTGTATTTTTTTTAAGATTTGTAAATATGTTGCATGCTAAAAAAAAAAAAAAACTATGCATATCTTACTCCATGCCATTAATTAAAAGTACATTTTTAAATGATTGACATAAAATCTATATCAAGAAATATCTTTAAAAGAAAATCAAGCATAAATGATATGTAAATTATCTAATATATTTCAAATTATTTTTAGAATATATATTTATAAGCAAAAACAAATCTAAAATCGTAAATGCTTGCACTTTTACTAAAAATTTAACAATATATATAAATGCAATATATCAGTATATCACATGTATACCACTATTTTTCAAAGGCAAATCACATTGGTATCATTTTTTAAAAATCAAACAAAACTCAATTGTGAAATTAAATGGATTCAAAGACCGTCGTTCATTTTTAATTTTACAACTTAAGTGTTTTATTTTTTGTTATGTTATCGATCAATTTATAATCTAGTTCGACAACTCATATATATTTTTAATCAATTTTTCATTGGAACGTTACATAACATCATAAATATCATTAGCATGTGTCTTCAAGTTAGTATTTTTCAGTGTCATTTCAAACATTCGATAAAAAATATCAAAATTTTAAAAAAATCAGTAAACTAAAATTATAAATTGATTTATAATATAACAAAAAAACTAAAAAACATACAAATTACATTAAAATCGTAAATTTTATATATCACGTTTTATTTTATTTTTATTTTTCACGATATGTAAAATGCTATATTTGGTTTTTTTTTTTCAACATTAAAATGAAAACGACGTTGGATAAAATACAAATTCCAAGAATATACTCTGTAAATTCAACGATCGGCAAAAATGCAGCTGTGCTCTCTCTTCCCAGCTTCGCCACCTCGCCCCCAATCCCCCCACTCCATTCGATCCCCACTTCTCTTATTGTGTTATCTCAAGTAATCCGAATGGCTCGTCCGGTTGTTCCTTTTTGGCTATTCTTGATTCTCACCTTTTCCTGTATCCATACTCGATCCGACGAAGAAGGGCACATCAAAGTGCGATTATATGACAAGGGTCTTGATTTTTTTAAGGATTTATTGATAAAGAAGGCGGAGTCTTCGCTAGTTCCACTCGAGCTGCCCGATATTGAAAAATCCGTGAAAATCCCAGTTGTGGGTAAAGTTCACATGGCTCTTTCCAGTATTATTATCGAAACTATTGATGTGATCTCGTCTACTTTGCAAACTGGAGATTCCGCGATTGTTGTAGCTGTTTCTGGGGCCACCGCAAATTTGAGTGTGGATTGGAGCTATTCCTATAAGACATGGTTACTTCCGATTAGTGTTTCTGATGAGGGAACTGCGACTGTTCAGGTATTATCTGCTTACTGGCTCATTTGGAGTAGCTGATGCAATTATCGAAGCAAAATCAAAAGATGTACAAAATGAACGGATGCGAGAAATTGACTTTTTTTCCCTCATTCAATCTTCATCACTTCGTTAATGTTTATACTCGAAATATATTTAATAAGCAGACTTTGTGAAGAAATGCAAGTTAATCCTCAAACTCGAGTGTTTGCTTTGTCATTTCAGATTATACTATTTTGGAAACCGATTGTGCAATAGCCAATAAGTAAAACATGCGAAATAGGGAAAATAATAAAAATGGGCAAATAGATTTGTTTTGTGCTGTTGTGGTTTGAACATTTCAAAATAAAAGCACATTAATTTTATTTTTAAAATATCAGAAATGCCAACAAAGCAAAAAAGAAAAATTCATAGCAAAATAATTTGAAAATTACTTGCATGCTGAAACAGAGATGATTGTTTTTGGCTTAGCATAGAAACTCACAAGAAAAGAGTTTTATATGGGATAATTACCGTACCGAATAGCAAAAAGTTACATAACAAAATTAGCAAAATGAAATTCCTTGCATACCATAGGACCACTTATCTTATGAGGTAAAATAACTTGTAGAATTATGGGATCAAATACCAAAAAATTTCATAATAAAAGAATTTGCTTGAAGAGGTCAATCTATCCTGGATGTAATTTAGACCGTCTTTGGGCTAGACACTGCTCCTTCCTCATGTGTAGCCGAAACGAATCCCCTTGTTTGATTACTACTTCTTTACCACCTTATTGTTTTGATTCATGTATTGCTTAGTCCGCTGCTTAATCTGTTGGCAAACATGTTCGTGTCACTTTCTCACAAACTCAGCTTTCTATTCCCATCATGGATGCAAGTGATGTTGATATGCAAGTTTACTCCTAGGTTTATAAATCGAAAACTATTACCTCTACCTAGTTATAGTTGATCTCTTTGTTATGTGAATTGGAAAAATTCAAGACCTTTTTTCCGCATAAATTGTTTGTCAGCATATTCTATCGTCTTGTAAATCTGTAACAATTACTGTTGGTCTCTTCACTGAAAACGATGAATTTTGGCTCGTCTAAGGTTGAAGGCATGGACATCGACCTTACCCTCAGTCTCACAACTGTACAAGGATCCCTGAAGCTGGATGTTTTGGATTGTGGTTGTCATGTGAATGATATTTCTATAAAGTTGGATGGAGGAGCTTCATGGCTTTATCAAGGGTATTTTTATTTATAATCTTTTACTCTCTGATGATCGATGGATCTATATTCTCTTATTCCATCACGTAAACTGGATATCTACCTAATCTCAACAGTCTAAATTTTATATACCGTTATTTGTACTTATTTAGAACCCTTTTCCTTTTTTGTTTTCCAGGTTGGTAGATGCTTTTGAGGGTAAAATTAGCTCTTCCATTGAGAATGCCATTTCTAAGAAACTAAAAGTTGGAATTGTAAAAATTAATTCTATATTGCATTCACTTCCTAAAGAAGTATCCGTTGCTCATATTGCCACTTTGAACGTTACTTTTGTTGATGACCCTGAGCTTTGTAACTCGTCACTTGACCTTAAAATCAACGGTTTATTCTCTCCAAAGGATAAAGATGAGCTAACCAGCCAATACCATAGATCATTACATTCCACTTTATTGTTCAAGACAGTGGATAAGATGAGTAGAATCTCATTGCATGAAGACGTTCTGAAGTCGGCATCATCGGTTTTATTTTATGTAAGTTTATAATTTAAATATCCTTGGATTTGGAACCCATAGTTTTCATTTGTCATTGTTAAACAGCATCACATAAAAATAGTTGATTTCAAAGATTCATTTCCGCTGTCTGTAATTTGGCTTTTTGTGCTGATAAAATTGAATGATGTAATTGACACTTCTTTTACCCAATTAAAAATTGGTTTTTGTATCAGACTAACAAGATGCAGTGGATTGTTGATAAAGCACCGAATAAATCTTTCTTGAACACAGCTGGGTGGAGATTTATTGTTCCCCAGTTGTACAAGATGTACCCAGATGATGATATCAATTTGAATCTTTCTGTATCTTCACCACCTATCCTTAAAATGGAAAATCAGCAGCTTAAAGCATTACTTACCTTAGATGTGGTGATTAATGTCTTGGATGCAAATGAAGTGGTACCAGTTGCCTGTATTTCAGTGGTAAGCTTAATCAGACTGCTGTGGCGTCTCCAGTTCAATGTATTTATTTGTTCACGATTATTTGATTTTTTCTTCCTGTAGTTGGCTTTTGCTGATAGTTCGTTTCCTAGTTTTGAGCAATTAATAGAAAAATTGAATGCAATTAAAAAATTGTAAGCGCATTGGCAGTGTGATGCAGTTTTGAGCTTCAAATGATTTCATGGTCCTTGGAGCATGTCACGTGTTAGAAATTTTATATTTCGATGAATTGTTTATGTGCATTTTTCTGAAGGAAAAAATGAATATTTTAGCCTTCAGTGACGTGGCTAAATATGGTTAATAGGCAAGGGTACACGATTGACTTCAAAGATTCGTTCAGAAAGCCTAAATGACCAACTGGTAACATTCTGCTAGGAGAAAATCTATTTGTTCACATACATGTTGAGAAATTGTGAAATTTTCTCACTTATCTCATTTTGTACCTTTATATATTCATTATTGAAAGTTTGAAATTTGGTTGGGTGCAGGTTATGAATGCTTCTGTATATGCAGAAATTTCAAGAAACTCTTTGGGTGGTAGTGTAAAATTAAACTACTTCACCATGTCTCTTAAATGGAGTGAAATTGGTGACTTGCACATGCATCTAATCCAGGTAGCCTCGTTAATGTATTCTTATTCATCGGATTAATTTCATTGTCATCAAATGTTTAGTCGCAACATGATGCAGTTTTATCTCAACTTTGTGTCCCTATTGTGCCGTTAATGACAATCAATAACATGCTGCGAGTAATGTATTGCCACGTTTTTATAAGCACCAAGAAACTGAAAAAAGTATCACAACTAGATTAGAACCAAAGGGTTATTTATTATCTCAGTTTGTTGCCACTTCGAAGGACGTTTTCTTCTATTTCCGATGATGTTGTAAGTGTTAGGTACTCCTCCCTTGTATTGATCGTAAGACCTTGTTTGTTTGTTTGCAGGCATTTGTATCCACCATAATAAAAACATTAATCTTACCGTATGTAAATTTAAAACTCGACAAGGGATTTCAGTTGCCAACTTTCCACGGTTATGAGCTTCAAGATACTCAAATTTTCTGCAGAGACTCCTGGATTGTAATATACAGTGATTTAGGATCTGTGAAGCAGTTGAATTTTGTCTAGTTGCTGCTTTAGAGAACCGGACATTTTGCACCGGAAGAGTCGTTCAGCGCCAGAGTGGGAGAGCACCAATTCAAGGGACGACCTCTCCTATGATAGATTGAAAATGATTTACGTGACTTTGATGCTCCTGTAACATAAATCTTTCGCTGGTTTGCAAAAGCCATGTATTATATTTAGTTGGTTGTAAATCCATTCCTCTTAGTAATGTGGTTCGATGTAAATGCGGAGACCTGATATGCAATTTGTTTATGTTTTGTATGAAAGGTAGATAATCTGTTTCAACCTTGGGATAATAAAATATAGACAAAAATTTGTGTTAGACGATCTCACGGATCGTATTTTGTGATACGGATCTCTTATTTAGGTTATCAATGAAAAAATATTATTTTTTATGTTAAGAGTATTATTTTTTATTGTGAATATCAATAGGGTTGACTCATCTCACAGATAAAGATTCGTGAGACCGTCATACAATAGACCTACTCTAAAATATACTGGCTTAATATTGGACATTTTTGTCTTTGCATTTATACCATTTAAAAATCAATTTCAAAAAAAGGACAAATTTATAAATTTCGAAAACTAATCCAAACTCACTTAAAAAAACCGCACAATTCCATTAGCTTCAAAAAACAGATTATCAAACCGACTTCCATTGGTTAAAATCACTTTTAAAAGTTGCTTACGAAGAAACCACAACGTAACAACATTACTATCGTGCAACCAAGCTGGGCCACTCTATGGTTTCGCAATCGATTGGACAATTTTCAAATATATGCTCAATTCCAAGGATCCGATTCACAAGCAGAACCAGCAAACATCAATACCATATCATAAAATGTAACAGGATTCAGTGCCCAGATTGTGGATTGGTCAAGAATTCAAGTGATTTCTTAAGGTGTTCAACTGCAGTAACGATGTCATCAAATGCTAATGCCCCAACTGCAAACCTTGCCGCTTTGTGTGCCTCGGCAATTTTCTCTGGTGGAGGCTGGTAATTGCTGTCATATTTGGTATTTCTGAGTCGTGGTTGGTGAAATTTCTGAAATACTACCATTTCTCCCACTCGAACTGTATTGAGCATTTGACTGATATTTTGTTGTGCTGGAAGGTGGAGGCGAATTGGTATGTGTAGTATCAGAACCTTGATAATAAGAAGGGATATTACATGGAGCAGTAGGAAGGCTGCTCTCTGCAAAACTTGGGTATGACTAGAAATTTGGATAAGAATACTAGGGGACATCATGTGAAGTGTAGTGTTGTGGCAAGTGAGGGGGTGGTTCTTGTTGATATGGTTGATGCTGATATGTTTGAGAACGAAAACAATGATCAGTACCCTTGTTTGAAGGAGGAGGATGAAAATTCTCTGATGGGTTCCTTTGGTTCATTAAAAGAAAATAAAGTTTTGGAAAATTGTCTGGAAAAACTATTACATTTGGTTTTATTTTAAGAAAATAAAAATACTTCGAATATTGGCAAAGAATCTTGTAGCAGACTCTATATAATTTGTGTTGCAACTTGTAGTCTTTCCCTCCGAATAGTTGGAAAATAGCTAGAAAATCACCAAACAAACAATGTACAAATTAAATTTCAGGTGAATTGACGAAATGACGGCGATCAAAAAATGACCATTGATTTTTATTAATTTTATTTTATCAGTCAATTTAATTTTCAGTAACAGATTACTTAAACATTTGTCATATAAAGTAGCAACTATAATATGTAAAGCATCGGGTAGCAAAACGAGTCGAAAATGTCCGGCTGCATTACTCATACATCACATCTTTAGACAATCACCAGTCTCAACCCAGAAATCACTCTGTCGAGTTGTTAACCAACCATAATCGGCCTACATCAAGAATCTCTAAATGGTAAACAGGTGACAAAGATGTATAATCTAACAGATCTTACCTTCGAACATTTTTAGGGTGTACACGGAGTATGTTCGGTCCCAGAAACATGGGACGCCGCCGCATCATCTTTTGATATTGCTACATAGTTCACAGGAGCTACCGGTCTCATGTCTCTCTTTGCATCTCTATTTATAGAACGTGAACCGTTTTGATGAACATTGAGAGAAAGACGTCTGCCAGCTGAACCATTGGGGCCGCCGTTGGCTCGTGGGCCAACCACTTTCTTGGTGCTGATCTGTCTAGCTGGGCTTGGTGTTGAACCAAAGACGGTTTCTTGTTCTTTGCCCACTTGTTCGCTGAACTTTTTCTGATCCTGTGTGGGACGTTGCATTCAAGTTTGCGACAGATGAATTAGATGTTCAATAATGGCATCAAGGTTGATGAGGTGAAGTATGAAGATAATAAACTCACCCTTAACCTCTTTTTCTCCTCTTCTCTGTCTTGTCTAAGCATTGAATACTCGTCTAACATGGCAAGGAGAGGAACACCATCATAGGTGAACGTTGAACCACGATCTTTCTCCCATGCACGAGTTTTAACAACCAAGCCGTCAACAAGGGCTGAGCGACCAAAACAAGTAAATATTGAATCAAATTATGAATTGCGAGGCTTGTAGAAGCAACTCCCAGAAAAAGAATAAAAAATTCAAGAAAAGAACAATCAATTCCATACTTCGGATGTCTAGATTACTCACGAGTGATGGGCTCTAAAAGTTCTATATTCTAACTGATCAACTGCTAAGTAGTATCACACGCTCTCTATTTTAAGTACCCCACATTTAACCAACTTATATCTAGCCTTTCAAGAACACATCAGTAAACAACATCTTTCATTGCGAAAGTCAATTTATTAACTACTTGAGATGAATTTCCTCCTGTGGCTTGTACGCTCCAACTTGAGTTGAGCATGAATCCGAATATAAGAATTCGGATTTTCTGTTCCACTTTTGATCTCTTAATTTAAGCGGCTTATTTCAGTGCACCCAGAAATGTTCTACATTCCACTAAACTTTTTCATCCTTCAAAGGGGTTTTTTTGTCCATTTAGGTAACAGATTCAAGCAATCATAGAACATCAATGCTAAAAATGGATGGAAATCATCTACATAGTGGAATTGGATATGAAACTAAACCATGAATTCATGGCATACTGGCCTTTTTATGCTCTCCCGCCAAGATGATGTATTGCTTTCTTTACCAGCCTAATGTTAAAAAATACCTCTCTGACTTTGCCGAATCACAGACAACAGCACAATGTAACTCATATATGTGAACATTATTTCGTTTCAGCGGTGACAACAGCAGCCAATTTGAACAAAAACATTAACATTGATAAACTTTGTTATAGCAACAGAATATTGCATAGTGCATGCTGTTACAGGTTTTTTGTGGGCTCAAGGGTAGTAATGGACCTGATCGATCTTCAAGGGTAGTAATGAAGGCATAAGGCCCCATAAGGGAAGTGGGGAGAATCAGTTATGAGCACAAGGAGAAGGAAATTAAAAGAGTGCAGTGAGCGTCGAGGGAGATAGGGAGGAATTGTGAGTTAATGGCTAGCATTGAGTAGGGAGAGTAAAATTATTCTGTTACTATATTGTCTGCTCTAGGGTCATTCTCCTTGTGAGGACTGATCATTTTCTTATGTAAGTTTTCTGTTTCGATTAATGAAATTGTTGGAAATTTTAATAAAAATTTAAAGGTTGAATAAAAAATTGTGTCTCATGAATGTGGGAGTGTCTTTTGGCTCTTCACATTCTTGAGTTAATTGAAGAGTTTTGACTCTTCATATTCTTGAGTTAATGGGAAGATTAATTGAGTTAAATAATCTTCCATGACTCTTGGTGTGCATTTTGGGGCTTATAAATAGTGGGTTCATTTCCTCATTTCAAGTACATGAAATTTTCTCTCTTTCAAGCTCTCTCTTGCATTACATATTGTTATCTTTCCATTTGGCCTCTCGTAAAATCTCGGTGATAAAGTAAAGGTACGTTTTCAGTTCGCCGTAGTAGTGTCTCGTGCTAAGTCACTGCTGGTTGTTCCGTTGTATCCTGGGAAACAGACGTCCGCTGAAACCTCGAAGCACATACCGGAGAGGGCGAATCTGTTTTAAGGAAACTGTACATGCTACAGGCCTCGGTTTGGTTTTGTTTTCTTTTACATAATAGTCATACTGTAAACATCACACTTGTTTCGGTTATTACTTTATCTCTACAAGTTTGTTTTTACGCTACTGGTTTTAGCAATTTTTCTAACAATCTTAAAACAGATTACTCATTACGTGTTGTTTCAGATATGGCTACTGAAACCAGTGTGCAAAGGGAAACTGGTCATGTTGTCCCTCCTCAAGTTGTCCCTCATGGTACCCCACGTGCTGCTGCGGTTACTGTTCCAGCCAGTCACGGTGAAAAACCTGAGAAGTTCACTGGTGTGGACTTCAAAAGGTGGCAGCAGAAGATGCTGTTTTACTTGACGATGCTGAACCTGGCAAGATTCCTTACTGAGGAGGCTCCTAAACTCAACGAGGGTGAGGGAGATGTTGAATCTGTTAGTGCGGTTGAGGCATGGAATCATTCTGATTTCTTATGCCGAAACTATGTACTAAACGGATTGGCCGATTCGCTCTACAACGTGTTTTGCGAAAAGAAAACGGCTAAAGAACTGTGGGAATCTCTTGACAGAAAGTACAAAACCGAGGATGCCGGGGCCAAGAAATTTCTTGTTGGTCGTTTTTTGGACTTTAAAATGGTGGATTCAAAGCCGGTTATCAGCCAAGTTCAAGAACTCCAAGTGATTCTTCACGAGATTCACGGTGAGGGGATGACTTTGAGCGAATCATTCCAAGTGGCCGCTATTGTTGAGAAGCTACCACCAGCTTGGAAGGATTTCAAAAATTACTTGAAGCACAAGCGAAAGGAGATGAATGTTGAAGAGCTCATTGTTCGACTTCGTATCGAGGAAGACAATAAGAGCTCGGAAAGACGATTGTTTTCTCCTATTGCTGCTAAGGCAAATGTTGTCGAGCATGGTCAAAGCTCGAAAAAGAGAACATTTTCCTCTTCCAACAAAAGGTTGAACATGGGACCCAAGGGAGGCATTTCGAAGAAAAAGTTCTCCGGAAAATGCTACAATTGTGATGGTATGGGTCACAAGGCATCTGAGTGTAAGAAGCCGAAGAGAAACCGAGAGGCGAATGTGGTAGAGAACATTGCTCATGAGGTTTCGAACATGAATCTCTGTGCTGTAATATCAGAGGTTAATCTGGTGGGTTCTAATCCAAGGGAGTGGTGGATCGACACTGGTGCCACTCGCCATGTTTGCTCCGACAAGGAGATGTTTGCTACTCTTGAGGAATCTATGAATGGGGAAAAGTTATTCATGGGAAATTCCGCCACTTCGGAGATCAAGGGTGAAGGGAAAGTTATCCTAAAGATGACATCTGGAAAAGAACTGACTTTGAACAATGTGCTGTTTGTGCCTGACATCCGCAAGAACTTGGTGTCAGGGTCGCTTCTTAACAAGCATGGTTTCCGCATTGTATTCGAGTCAGATAAGGTGGTTTTGTCGAAAAGTGGAATGTTTGTTGGCAAAGGGTATGTTTGTAATGGTTTATTCAAACTCAATGTGATGGCTATTAAGCCTGTGATGAATAAAGTTAATGCATTTGCTTACTTGCTTGAGTCTTCTTGTTTATGGCATGGTAGACTTGGACACGTTAATTATGATACAATTCGTAGACTAATTAACATGAAAAGCATTCCTGCATTCCAAATTGATAAACAACACAAATGTGAAACCTGTGTTGAGGCAAAACTAAAGAGATCATCTTTTCGAACTATTGAAAGAAATAGTGAACCACTTGATATAATTCACAGTGATGTATGTGATTTAAAAGGTGTACAAACTCGTGGTGGAAATAAATATTTCATTACTTTTGTTAACGATAGCACAAACTTTTGTTATGTGTATCTCCTCAAAAGTAAGGATGAAGCTATTGACAATTTTGTCCAATATAAGAGTGAAGTTGAAAATCAACTTAGCAATAAAATTAAGGTGGTAAGAAGTGATCGTGGAGGTGAATATAAATCACCATTTGCTGAGTTTTGTGCTCAACATGGTATCAAACACGAAAGAACTGCACCTTATTCTCCTCAGCAAAATGGCATTGCAGAGAGAAAGAATCGCACCCTGAAAGAAATGATGAATGCGTTGTTATTAAGTTCTGGTTTACCACAGAACATGTGGGGAGAAGCTGTTTTAACAGCAAATTACCTTTTAAATAAGTTGCCCCGAAAGAAGCAAGATAAAAGTCCATATGAGTTATGGAAAGGTAGAAGTCCTTCATACCAATACTTGCGAGTGTGGGGGTGTCTTGCCAAGGTAGCAGTACCCACACCAAAGAAAGTAAAGATAGGACCAAAAACTGTGGATTGCATTTTCATTGGATATGCTCAAAACAGTAGTGCGTATCGTTTTCTTGTACATGAATCTCAAATAACTGATATTCACAAAAATACGATAATGGAATCAAGAAATGTTTCGTTCTTTGAACACATATTTCCATACAAATCTAAGGAAGAACCAAGTTCATCCAAAAGATTGTATGAGACAATTGATAAAGAACAAGAGCTTGATCAAGATATTGAACCTAGACGTAGTAAGAGAGCTAGGACAGAGAAATCCTTTGGTCTGGATTTCATCACTTTCATGATGGAAAGTGAACCTCAAAGCTTCAAGGAAGCAATAAGTTCATCTGAGGGACCTCTATGGAAAGAGGCTATCAATTCCGAAATGGAATCCATTTTACAAAACCATACGTGGGAATTAGTAAATCTTCCTCCGGGAAGCAAACCGCTAGGCTGTAAATGGGTTTTCAAAAGGAAAATGAAATCAGATGGAACCATAGATAAGTATAAAGCTAGATTGGTAATTAAAGGTTACCATCAACGTGAAGGGCTTGATTACTTTGACACATATTCTCCTGTATCGAGAATAACCTCTATTCGTGTGATACTTGCGATTGCCGCCTTACGGAATCTTGAAGTACACCAAATGGACGTAAAGACAGCTTTTCTAAATGGAGATTTAGAAGAGGAAATTTACATGGAACAACCTGAGGGATTTTCTGCGATTGGGCAAGAAAATAAGGTATGTAAATTGGTGAAGTCTCTGTATGGCTTAAAACAAGCACCAAAGCAATGGCACGAAAAATTTGATAAAGCCATGATAGAAAGTGGATTTAAATTCAGTGAATGTGACAAATGTGTATACATAAAGAACACTGAAGTTGGATATGTCATTTTATGTCTTTACGTGGATGACATACTTATCATTGGTAGTAATGATAAGATGATTAAATCCACAAAGAGGTTATTGAACTCAAGATTTGACATGAAAGATTTGGGCTTAGCCGACGTAATCCTTGGAATTAAAATTCATAGAACATCAGAAGGGCTAGTCCTAAGTCAGTCACATTATGTTGACAAAATACTTGAGAAATTCAATAATGATGACTCTGCATTGGCTAGAACCCCGATAGACACAAGTCAGCATCTATCAAAGAATCGAGGTGAGACTATGTCTCAATTAGAATACTCTCGAGTCATTGGAAGTCTGATGTACTTAATGAGTTGTACAAGACCAGACATAGCTTATGCAGTAAGCAAATTGAGTAGATTCACGAGTAATCCAGGAGTTGAACACTGGAAAGCAATTATCAGATTGCTAAGATACTTAAGGTACACTCGCGATCATGGGCTGCACTATACCAGATATCCTGCTGTTATTGAAGGATACAGTGATGCATATTGGATATCTGATATGAAAGACTCAAAATCTACAAGTGGATTTGTATTCACTTTAGGAGGTGCAGCAATTGCGTGGAAATCTTCTAAACAAACTGTAATAGCCAGATCCACGATGGAATCTGAGTTTATAGCTCTTGACAAGTGTGGAGAAGAGGCTGAATGGCTGCGTCATTTTTTAGAAGATGTTCCAGGATGGGAAAAACCTGTGCCGGCTATATGCATACATTGTGATAGCCAATCTGCGATTGGAAGGGCACAAAATAATATGTATAATGGTAAGTCTAGGCATATACGTCGTAGACATAATACCATTAGACAACTACTCTCAACTGGAGTTATATCTGTTGACTATGTAAAGTCAAAGGATAATATAGCGGATCCGCTAACAAAAGGGTTAAACAGAGAGTTAGTTGGGAAAATGTCAAGGGGAATGGGGCTCAAGCCTATAGAATAAATTGGTGTGAAGGAAAACCCAACCTACGCTGACTGGAGATCCCAAGAACTAGGTTCAATGGGAAAACCTAATCGCACTGATTTGGTAGATCACTGTGGGAGTTATCCCTAGTCCGTTCCTATTATAAAACAGTGAATGTTGAGGATAAGCTTACGGCTTTTAATGATGCTGATAAGAAGCAATACAGAATCACCTATGTGAGAGAGAAGTGGGGCCGCTTCGAAGGAATTGCAGGGCTCAATTCTAGACCCTCTTGCAGAACCAGGCGTGTGTTCATGGCCAAAACGAACACAATCATGAGAACTGATTAGTATCAGGGAGAATCTTGCGTGAAGTATATCTTAATTTACATAAACGGCAGAACAGTTCAAGGACATCATATCTACTGGTCAGCTAGTAAAGCAAATATATTTCATGAGGGAAGGTTCAAAGGGTAACACCTACCTATCCTATGCAGGATTCAACTGTAGAACTTTGTCACAAGATTTGTATCAATTTTCATTCATGTGGGGGATTGTTGGGAATTTTAACAAAAATTTAAAGGTTGAATAAAAAATTGTGTCTCATGAATGTGGGAGTGTCTTTTGGCTCTTCACATTCTTGAGTTAATTGAAGAGTTTTGACTCTTCATATTCTTGAGTTAATGGGAAGATTAATTGAGTTAATTAATCTTCCATGACTCTTGGTGTGCATTTTGGGGCTTATAAATAGTGGGTTCATTTCCTCATTTCAAGTACATGAAATTTTCTCTCTTTCAAGCTCTCTCTTGCATTACATATTGTTATCTTTCCATTTGGCCTCTCGTAAAATCTCGGTGATAAAGTAAAGGTACGTTTTCAGTTCGCCGTAGTAGTGTCTCGTGCTAAGTCACTGCTGGTTGTTCCGTTGTATCCTGGGAAACAGACGTCCGCTGAAACCTCGAAGCACATACCGGAGAGGGCGAATCTGTTTTAAGGAAACTGTACATGCTACAGGCCTCGGTTTTGTTTTGTTTTCTTTTACATAATAGTCATACTGTAAACATCACACTTGTTTCGGTTATTACTTTATCTCTACAAGTTTGTTTTTACGCTACTGGTTTTAGCAATTTTTCTAACAGAAATTACAGTTTTCACCATAATTGTGGTTTGAGTTCGTAACACAAGCCATTTACCTGGAATCTTATTGACCAAAATACGTGCCTTTTCTGCTCTCTTCAGATTGAAATGCGCACCTCTGCTCGCATTATACCTATTGTCATCCTGTTTCATCAACGAAACATCGCTAGTCACCCCTACATAGTAATCAAAGCTATACAAGAGGTAATGTCACATCAAAGTTCCCATAGCACATGAATGCCACGTGAGATACTTGTGAAAGAATTTTCAAGTATTAATTGTTGCTTGATGGTGGAAGACCCAGACCCAGCTGCATATGGGTGGTGTACTTATGAGGATACGAAAACAGATTTAAATAAGAGTTTGTTACCTATTGAAGTGCATCATATACAAATGACGTGAATAAATTATTTTCCACCCCAAACTCACTGTGCCCTAACATCTCATTTCTATGAAAATGTAGCGGCTAAATTGATTTGTTCATACTTGCTATCTTTAAAACGAGTCAGAAAATGCACTGTCACTTTCATAATCAGGTATGATGAGCAGCAAAGAATGTTTCAATGGAAAGGTGGGACACTTGCAGAGGAAACTTCTCCGACCTCCCCATGCATGGAAGAAGAATAAAACAATTAAGTATGTTCAAGGGGTGTAAAAAAGTAATAATCCTTTACCCGATTGTAATCTTCAAGCCAACTTTCTTCTTCACAAGTCAACATCCATTTCTCAACCTTTTCCAAAATATCCTTCCTACTCAGCGCCTCTTCTTTTGCTTTTGCTATCTGATTATCCATGTCAGCCAATAACTCGACAGGCTCAACTTTCCCGGAATCAATGAGTGCAAATATTCTTTCTCTAGCAGCCTCGGTATCAATCTCTATATGAGCACTAGTAAAAATATCCTCGAGTTCAGTCTGCCTCTTGAAAGCAATTTCTTTCATTCTGCTAGCTTTTAGCTGATCAAGTCTCTCAACTTCCACTTCAGCCTTGAAAAATAAATAAACGACTAAATTGATAAATAACAAGATGATGGTAACTGTTGAAGCATAATGATTTCCACAAAATGAAGTGCTCAATCCACCTGTTCAACGAGATCCAAAGCAAGAGCCCCAGGAATAGTAACTTCATCCACTGATACCGAAATATTGCAAGTAACGTGATCAAACAGCTTACGTTCTTCTTGCGGTGTATCCATCAAATTCCAAAGATCAATTAGCTGGGTTACCAGTTCTTGAAGTTGTAGCGTGAGCACAAGTCACAACACAAACAAAGTCAATTAGCCTAATTAACTTACAAATGATTCTGAAAAGGAATGCAAATCTCTGCGCTATAGAACAAGATTTCAAAAGAATAAAGCTCTTCATGAAAAAGCAAGCACCCCCGTGAAGCAAATTGTAATCACGAGAACTTCCTTGCTAACAGATATTTACCAACATATAGAAACTTCTCAAAGTGGGAATTAATAACGCAAAATCAAGTGTAAAGAGTTGGACATGGTCAAGCATTTTATGAATTTGTAACCAAAAAAGTTAAGAACTCGGTTACACTTCCTTAACTGTGGATACTATTATGGTGTGAGGATGAAAAATTTTCGGAGTCGTTTTATGCGATTTACACAATATTATGAAAGACTGGTCTCCTTAACCAACATCAGTATCAATATCTCTGGAAAAATCAGATTAGAACTAGCATAATACCTTCTTTAACCTCTGCTTCTTATCGTCCTTCAGTGCTAAGACTGTCTTAGCCAATCTAGATAATGTATCATTGCTTATGCTTTTTGACTGCATGCCCCCAGAGTCATTTAGGCTTGGGTGGACTTCATTGACAGTAGTAAAGAAGTCCATGCCAAGAACAGCACAGAGATCGTGTACAGTGCTCACGAATTCAAGAACCTTGTGCAACCTCTCGCTCTGTAGGAAACAAATGGACAAAACCATGAACTTCATTACAGAATCGTACATGAGATTTTCACCCTCTTCCTTTCGGGAAGGGAGGATTAGTGAAATCCTATTGATTGCAGCTTTCTCCAGACCTCCGGAAAAAGCATGAAAAAAAAAGAAAAAAATGTACCCCATAGTTAATTTCATGGAAAGTTTAAGGCTCCACCTTTTCTTTTTGAAGATCTTGGAGCTGAGCCTGAAATCCATTTAGTTTCTTCACTGAAAGATCAGATTCGTCAACTGCTGGACTGTCCAACTGCTCGCCAGATCCATTGATTTCTGCACATATTTTCTGTATCTGAGATTGAACATCAGAAAACTCTTCTATTCTTTCATCCTTCTGTTTCCAAAGCCTTTTCAGTGCAGGATCTATAGCTGCAAGCTGTTCTTTAATTGTTCCCGATGTCTTATCAGGCTGCAAAAGAAACAAGACCATTATTATAACTCACATTATTATAACCTCTAGAGCCCTTCATAATGTACCAGTATGTTTCCATATATTTGCATGGCAACCACTCACAATTCCGATATAAGTCTTCTCTCCAAGTGCTGACAAGAGGTTGGTGAGCTCAACTCTAGCATTTGCCAGTGTATGAAGAAGGTTAGCCCTAGATTTCACAGCTTGGTCAACCTTTCTCTTATATACATCCAAGCACTCTTGCTCTAATTGAAAGAGCATCTGGTCCCGTTCCTCATCTCCTTCACCAACTTCATCCCAAATTTGCTGCATTAAAACAAGTATTGATGTCTATCAGGCAGTGGACAGTTTCAGGCAACAATTAGCCAAACCATAGGCATAAAGTTTTTAGCGTCAGGAAAAATGAAAAATAAACTGCCTGCAACTGTTGTAGTAAGGATCCACAAGTAATTTGTCCATGGAGAGGATTTTCAGCTTCGACTGCTGCCATTTTGCTATGGCTCAAAGCAAACCTGAGAAAGGAAAATTCTCCAACGTCAATCATTATTTTCCACAAATCACTCATCATTCATCGCTCAAATACAAGTCATGACTCGTGAGCAAAGCTGTGATTGGTTAAATTAAAAAATAAATCGGTATTAGAGCTATGAATATTTCCTACAAAAGCAAGAAAGAAAATCATAATTTGAAGACCATCCAATGTGTGATTCAATTTATATTTCATAACCGAGCAATCACGGCCAACAAGAAAATGCAACTGCCAGAAAATTATACAAGCCAACTCAAGAAGAGCCTCATATCTGCTCATTGGTCTTCGACCGTATATTTGGTTTTCTGAAAAACTAGGAAAACCCGCAACAACAGGACACGCTCAATTTACGACCTTTATGCCAAAAATATCATAAAAAAACACGCAGCGAACCACATTCGATTCCACATCAAGGAGGTCAGTTCCTTACTAAGTACAAACAAGTAACGGATCTAACAATAATCCGAAACTGAAATGAACCCACTAACTAGACAGAGCAATAATCGAACATCACTTGAGCTTCACCGCATTCAAAATGTAGCAAATAATAAACAATTTTAAGCATGAAACATATAACTTCAAACTCCATATACTATCAACAGCGTCCTAACCGAAGAATAACTCCATTAAACAACGGCACGTAAAGTCGCAAACCCCGACGTCCACACAACTCCATAAACAACACTCACCACATTCGCCACAAATCATGCTAAACACAACTTTTACATGCTCAGATCTCCAAGGAAAACCATTTTCGACAAGGAAAAGGAAAAATCACAGCAAGGACTCACACAATCACGTACGGAAAAAGAGTTCACACTACACAAATTGCTTCCACAAAAACGAGAGAAAGTGCAGCAATGGAGATCAATGCTCACCGGACCGTACTGAAGGAATCTGGTTTCTGACTTTCAACACAGATCCAAAGAATTAATATATTGATTTTGCAGCAGTGTGCGAGTGTGTTCAAGTTCGAAAGGACGGAGTGAGTCTGGAAAGCTAGGACGGAGAAAGATGTCAGTGGGAAAAAAACGAAGCATGGGACCCACCGATGCGTCGTCGTATTCGGAATTACGTATTTTTCTTCCAAGACAAAAATTATTATAATTATTGCAACCGGTAATGTATTTGTTTTCCACGTCGGGCCAGTAAAAAAAAAATTTGGACTCCTCGTAAAAGAAAGGGAGAGACACCTGTAAAATCGTATTTGTATTCAATTTCGATCAAATAAAAAAAATTTGTAGTTGGATTTACGGGAAATATATATATATATATATATATATATATATATTTACTNACTCAAATATCATATATTAATATCAGATTTTCAATGTTTTTGCACATAATTTCATCCGAGAAATAATTAGGGCCAGGGAGGGCATAATTTTTTTGTGCAAATAAGATACTGCATGAATTTTTTTCATAAATTTTTTTGCTTTGACATAGACTAAACACAATTGTTGATGATTTATTGACAATTTACTCATAAAAGTATAAATATTTATTATTGGATGAGTCTTTTGGTTTGGATTATCAGTTTGTATAAATAAATAATATTGTGATTATTAAAATAAATCAATAAAACCTATAATAACGTTGAATGAACGATAATACGTTTCGTTCATGTTGGTTAAATAAATTTGAGATAAAATCATAAATATAATTTTGACTTTTTTTAATAACTAATGAATATAAATTAAAAAAAATTGCATTGTAATTCTGATTAATATGTTATAAATAATTTATAACTTTATTGACGTGAGCTAAATGCTTCTTACACAAAATTGAAACAAAATATTAGATTTGATTGGATTAACAATCCTATCAGGTCCAAACACAACTGTTCATGGGATAACACCAAATTACTATTGTTGTGGGGTTATTCATAGGATGTGACATTCAACCTAGCATGAGAGCGAGACGGTCCGTTAAGAATATAGATAGATATTTATCATTCTATGTGAACGTCGTCCGTCACAAATATATAATATATAATTAATTAAATATCTATATTTGATGTTATTTTATCTATTTGTTTATCAATCTATCGATATTCATTTAAGGTAAAAACTTGTGTGAGACAGTCTCACGGGTCGTATTTTGTGAGATTGATCTCTTATTTGGGTCATCTATGTAAATATATTACTTTTTTATGCTAAGAGTATTATTTTTTATTGTGAATATCGATAGAGTTGATCTGTCTCACAAATAAAGATTCGTGAGACCGTCTCACAAAAGACCTACTGATCATTTAATTATGAGACTGAGGAAATTTTTTATTTTTTTAAAAAAAAATTATCTTCTCTCGTCTTAATTGGACATTAAAATGGGAATTTGAAACATTTGATTACACATCCGTGGTTGTGTTATTCACTTTATAAGACGATGATGCTAAGCGTTAGAGCAAGACCGTTTGGTATAGAACATAAATGGATATTTTTAATTTATTATGTGTGCCAGTCTGGTCTTAGTTGGACTTTAAAATGGAAATTTGAAATCTTTGATCACGTATCCCTTGGTTTTAACATTTTAAACAAATATATTAATAAATGTAGTCAATTATTTGAGAATATCTGAGCTTAAATGTATGGCAAAAATTTGTGTGAAACGGTCTCACGGATCGTAATTTGTGAGACGGATATTTTATTTGGGTCATCCATGAAAAAAATTACTTTTTATGCTAAGAGTATTCTCTTATTTGGATCATCCATGAAAAAATATTACTTTTTATACTAAGAGTATTATTTTTTTATTGTGAATATCGGTAGAGTTGACACATCTCACAAATAAAGATTCGTGAGACTGTCTCACAAGAGACCTACTCATAATTTATTTATTGGGACCATTTATTTTATTATCGATGACTGAGATATAATGTGATAACTAGTATTTCACTCGTACGATGCACGAAGTTTTATTTTATATAATTAATGATTGATATTAGTAAATATTAATGTTTGAATAATTATTTAAAATTATCGATGNATAAATTTTAATTTAAAATTTAATTATTTTTTGGACATGTTAAAAATATTTATATTAAATTTCTACTAAGATACATTTATTAAAGTTCTATTAAGATGCGTAATAATAATAACAATTTAAGGATAATTAATCTACCAAAATTCACGATATTTTTTAAAAAAAGTTAAAAACCTAATATTATTTTAACATTTTATATTTTATTTAGTATGGTATAGAGTAGTAAAAATTAAATATATAAAAATAACATACAACTCAAAACCATAATTGAAATTAAATAGAATTATATAATCAATGCACATACTTAAATGTTGTTTATATTTCAAAGAACATCAAATTTAAATTTAAAAAAATAAATTCAAAAAAATTCACATTTAATTATGTATTTTATTTCCTATTTGTTTCAGATATTTAATACGGTAGATGAATACACATTAATAATGATAAATTTTTTTCTTTTATAGCATATTATTTTTGGTGAAAAATTTTCAAATATGGCAAAAAATATGTTTTTATATATATAGATATAGATATATGACATTATTTGAGAACGTGTTTCATTCTTTCCATGATCGGGTGCTTGATTATTCCATATATGTGTGAACCCTGTAAAATAAAGAAAATATAAATAATATCCCTAAATAATAACATTTCGATAATGGAAAATACATTTTAAATTTAAATATATGTTGTTTACAATATGTATGTAGAACATATCAACGAACTAATCAGAGTTTAAGCGCAAAATATATTTTTGAATGATTTATCTTATGAGTGATACTGAACATTACAATCATTTTTAATTTTTATTCTGATTGAAAATTGGTTATCTAAATATGATGCAAAAATCAATCTGAATTGTTTATACAGTTTTTAATAACAATGAAATATACCGTTTACTAAATAGTAAATATTTATATGCTCATAAGTCATAGCAATTTTAAAAAATAATAATAACTTACGTAAAAAGATAGAGATCTTGAAATAAATTACGTATGTCGGATCACTCCGCTGTATAAAATAGATAGATTAGATTGACAATTTATAATCTTGCCAAAATAACAGGCCGGCCTGCTAAACTATACATGAAACTCAGTTTGTCCGCTGCTTAAAAATAGATGAGTTAGATCGGTACTTGGTTAATTTCTCAACTCATCATAAAGATGGGTACTGGATGTATGACAAGTTGCGATGAAGCTACTCATTCATAACTGTTTGCCAGTTTCAACATTTCTACAAGATAAAAACACCTCATTCGTACTTCTTGTTTCTATTCCCTTATTGGTGTTATTGAATTAACAACGAAAATTAAATTTTGCTTTCCATCGTGATTTCGGTCCATTCATTTCAAAATAAAAATAACAAAAATCAGTCTTTAATTTAATTCTTAGAATGTAATCATTTATGATCTCACACCAAGAAGCTACAATTTGAACCCAAACAAGTGATTCTCTACAGACAACAGACACCCATAGAAGCCGATACAATAATTACTTTGGTTGTCCCTTTTTATCCAATGAAAATATTTTTTAGTAAATTTTAAAAATAACTTTAAATAATTTATTAATCAAATTAAAGATTATAAAAAATCAATTATATTAAACATATGGGCATGCAAATTATTGCGTGCGTGAGTTGTTAGTGAAATAATTTTAGTGAAATTATGGTCGAGTGATCGAAATTCGAACCATGTGTTATTTTAAATTTTTAACGAAATTAGTTTATATTAACTTTTTATGTAGGACTTCTAATTTTCTTTTTTTTACGATTGCTTTATTTCGAATATTAACTGAAATTATAAGTATTATTATTATTATTTAAAAGATTGATACTTCATTTAAAAGGTTTTAAAAAAAAAACATAGAGGAAACCAAAGGTTGAGCAGTCAAGCAAATTATTTGGCGGCGTCAGAAGCGAAGGGAGGGTTTGGGAAGATTATCCGGCGGCTAAAGCGAAAATGTCTGGCGTAGATCAAGGAGACACCAAGCCCACCGATCCAGCTGGTGGTGGCCACATCAGTCTCAAAGTCAAAGGCCAGGTCTCACTCTGCTCTCTGTTTCCCTTTTCCTCGTTTGAATTTTGATCTTCCCGTTCTAGTTTCTGCTTCCGTTATTTTGTTGTTGATTGTGTTTATCTTGTATCTATCTGCTTGTTTTGATTCCGTGATGTGTTTGTGGGATGATGGGTGCTGATTGTTTTGTTTTTAGGGTTTAACTATGTGTTTCTGTTTTTCCCCCCATTTTTGTTCAAATATCCTATTGAACGTTAGATATTTTTTGCTGCGTGCTTTTCTTCCCTAGTCCATACATCTCGTTTGGTTGATTGGATGTTTTTTTACGTTTAACTGTATCTCTTTTACCCGTGTAGGTATTTGTATTAATCACTCCTATCATTTGTCATATGGTGGTGGTTGAAGTTTTATTATTATAGCTGGAGCTGAAAATGTAATTTTGGTAAAATTTTGGCTTAAAATTAAAAAAAAAATTCCCTTCTGAAAGTCTGCTGTGGTGCGCGGTATAATTTCATGTTGGTGGTCTATATAGTTATCAAATGCGCAATAAGGTACATGAGTGGGTTGATTCTAAGTTTTAGGTGCAGGGTGATGCATGAGCCTGCTTGGTTATTGTCTAGTTCCCTTCAATAAAATCAATGAGTTTTTCATTGGACAGAACAGTGGTAAATGAGTATCATGAGCAGTGGTAGTCCCTGTGTATGGAGCTTTCACCTCTTGACATTCAACCGACTAATTCTATCTGCATTATTTTGGGTTTCAGGGTTTCAGATTAACAAGTTTTAGTTCATTACGTTGATAAATCCAAGGAAATTTTGGGACAACTTTTTACGTAATTTGTGTTTTTCTCTTTTCTCTATATTTTTGTAGCTTGTTACTTTGAATGATGCTGCTGTTATTGAAGGAATGTTGGCTTAATGTTTTCAGTTTTTTTTGCAGTTTTGTAGTGTTACAGAACTTAGAGGAAGCAGTATATTCTTTGTATTTTTTCTCGTATATTGTTTTCTTTTTTATCTTATCCTACTTAGCTGCATTTTACTTGGGCGGTGGAGTAGGAGCAGGTTGACTACCTTGAGTTATCCTTGCAGGTGCTCAGTAACCCACATCCATCATCTCATTTTTTTGGGTTCTTTCATGTGACTGACAAACATCTTCGCTTGCTGAAGAATTTTATGCATGAGGAATGCTCTACCAAATCTAGACATTTTTTGTTAACATGACCTTCTGGTCCTGTAGAAATGTGGGAATTTATTGTTTCAAATGCTGTCTCATCTACTTCTCTCCTATTCCCGAGCACTTAAAGTTCTGCTTTATATGAGCCATACATCTTCAGGGTCTCTTGCTATATTGCTGACCTGATTAATTCTTTCAAACTCTTCCGAAGACTCATGCTATGTTCACGAAATATCTACTTAACAATTATTTGGTAATTTCATGGGTAAAATATTATCTGGAAGGTTTTTAAACACACAAAATCTACCCTGCGTTCTTTTTCTAGGATGGAAATGAGGTAATTTTCAGGATTAAGAGAAGCACCCAACTGAAGAAACTCATGAATGCTTATTGTGAACGTCAATCAGTGGATTTCAACTCTATCGCTTTTCTGTTTGACGGTCGTCGTCTGCGAGGGGAGCAGACTCCAGATGAGGTAATGCACCCCCATGGCCCCCTCCCTCCTCTCTCTCACATTTGCTCACACAATTGCCTGGTGAACTGAAAGTAAGTTTTCTTTGCAGCTGGAAATGGAGGAGGGTGATGAAATAGACGCAATGCTGCACCAAACTGGAGGCACGTCTGCTTAGCAACTACGAGAGAATGAAAAGGGTGTGGAGTTGTAATATAAATCACTCTTATTAGTCTATCTTCTTTGACTATTTTATAAACCCGACCTGATGTGTCGAACTTCTGTCAGTATCAGTATTAACTTATTGACAATACCCCCTACGCTTGTATTTGCAAGGGTGGCATTCTTTTTCCTTTTTCTTTTTAGCTTTTGATTTGTTTCATGATGCCATGTTCTTGCTCTTCCTTCTTTCAACGTGGAGGAAAAATCTGAATTTACAGGTCTCTGTTTTCTTGTGGCTACATGATTTAAAAAAATTCAAAGGAGGGATGAGATTTTTTTATCAGCATGTTCTTTTGTATCCTATTTGAAAAATCTATTTCGAAACCTTGAATGGGGTCTTCATTATGTAAATTGGTAGCTAACGTACCCCTTTTTCCGCAAATCTAAATTATTCGACGCTTTCACCATTTCAAATCCATCATCTATTTTGATTTTAGGATATTTGATCTTGGGATCTGAACTGCTCTACGCTTTTGAACTAGCTAGTGGGTCATTCATCCGTTTTGTACTTATATATGCTGAATATCTGGTGATTTGTTGAGTAAATTATATCTTACCCCCTAAACACTATATTTCCAAGTGATGATGTATAATTTTGTATGACGGCCGTTCGATTCGTCATTTGTCACTCAGTTACAGTTCTAAAAAAGAAAAAATAACGAAATATCAAATGACCCTAAATAAAAACGAGTATTGAATATATATATTATCTAATAAATTAATTACTACAATGAATTAAATATATTGAAAATTGCAATTGTTGGTTCATATCTGTTAATTTTTAAGAAGTCACTCGGTTTTGCTATAACATTAACCGACATTAAAAATAATCGATATTTTTTAACACACAAAAAGGATCGGCCTTCAAATTAAATCAATCCGGTCGATTATTTTTAGCATAAATGAAACTTTGCCGGCTTATAGATTTGGTAGCTGCCTAGAATTCATTCTGAAGTACAACACTAGATAATTAAAATCACAACCCACATTATTTATTTTGAAATATAAATAGCTAATGACATCCGCGACAACGAGTGCTGATATTTATTAAGTTCGTGCTATTGTTATTTTAATATCTTGGTGACACTCATTAAAAATTTAGGGTTTGGTTCCAACAGGTGATAGCAGTCCGAATGCAGAATTCGAATTTACACTATGCCTGAAATCACGAAAGGGACCGTTCAGGAGGATATCCCGACGTAGCCCCTCCGATGCTCAAATCAGAGACTGAGAATATAATGAGAGATCATCTATGGGTGCTGCTGAAAGTCAATATGGTGAATGAATGAATTGGACGCTCAAATCTGATATTTATAGGAGGATACATGTGCATGTCATGGGCCTTCTGCCTTGACTAGAGTCATGGGTCCAAAATCCGATTTGGGTCTGTTCATGATGAGTCCATTCATGAGATATCACTTGGATAACACAAACCTTTTTTTAATTATATNAATTAAAGTAAATATAGATCCATATTTGTAACAACATAATTATATTTTAAGAAAATATGTTCTTTTAAATAGTTGTTATGTTAACAAAATATTAATTCATGGTATATATACATAATAGATCAAAATGTACCTCTGTGTCTATAAAACAAGAAGAGCATTATAAAAATCTAAATTTCTTATAACCAGCATACATCTATGAGCTAGAAAATTTGCATCTGGGTCTACAATTTTTAAATATATATCTTATGATACTGTCTCACGAATTCTACTTATATTACAATAAAAAAATATTATATTTGACATAAAAAATAATATTTTTTCTTGAAAGACCCAAATATAAAATTCGTCTTACAAATTCACTCATAAAAAATGTCTCATAAAAGTTTTGTAATTTGTAAAATAGATGAATATATTATATTGAAAGTAACATATTCTCCCGATGAAATACAAAATGTTTTTATTTTAATTAAATAAAAAATTCTAATCACGCAATAATTTTCTCATGATAAAAAATGTCACGTGGCTTGCATGCTATATATATAAAGAGAGGGGAGTCTTTAAAGAAGAGAAACACACAGCAGTTGTTTTGCAGAAAATATCACAAAATCAATGAGGAAGAAGACCCAATGCAGATTCCCTAAACGCGCCATCAACTATTTCTTTGTATGTATGCTTTCCCTTCTCCCCGTGCTTCCCGTCTCTCAATCTTTCGACTATGGAGAAGCCCTGTCCAAGAGCCTCCTTTACTTCGAGGCGCAGCGCTCCGGCCGCCTCCCGTACAACCAGAGGGTGCGGTGGCGCCAACACTCCGGCCTCACGGACGGCCTTGAACAAGGGGTATGCGCCGATTGATTACTTTTGATTTTTACAAGTTTATAAGGCCAACGTGGTCTCGGCGGACCGCTTCGGTTGATCGCACTTGTGCAAATGACTGTGATATGTTGGAACAGGTGGATTTGGTGGGAGGATACTA
The DNA here is from genome assembly GCF_012295235.1 of Primulina huaijiensis. Lineage (NCBI taxonomy): Eukaryota > Viridiplantae > Streptophyta > Magnoliopsida > Lamiales > Gesneriaceae > Primulina > Primulina huaijiensis. Next base: position 20,006,124 of record NC_133311.1, on the reverse strand, counting down.
TGATGCCGGCGACAATGTAAAGTTTGGTCTGCCTATGGCTTTTACTGTGACGTTGCTGTCGTGGGGCGTGATAGAATTCCGGGAAGAAATCGCGGCGGCAGGGGAACTCCGGCATGCGTTGGAAGCTATCAAGTGGGGAACCGATTATTTCATAAAGGCACACACTCATCCTCATGTCTTGTGGGCGCAGGTAGCTGATTAATAGATTAATCAATTATGCTCTGCATAGTTAATGAATTAATTTTGATCTCGTATTTGTGTACAATGATTGGTATTTTCGAAATGGGATTTCAATCGATTCGAGAATAAATCAAAACTTTGTAGTAGAATGTATTGTGAGCAATAATCCATCCCCCGATCACGCTCGCTGGAAAATAGAACTCATCGGCCACTTGCCTAGACTTTATGCGGGTCCACCATTTTAAAATCTTGTTTCTTTTACTCTAAAGCAACTCCCTATTGCCTTCAAATTTCAGACATAAATTTGGAAGTCTAACGTAAATCAAGTGCCCAATTAGTACCTCGTGCTCTGTGAAAGTCACCAGCCGTTAATTCTAATGTTATACTAGATGCTTGAATGAATATTAATATTGGAACAAATAAAACCATTTTAGAAAACATGGTATTTCAGGTCGGTGATGGTGACACCGATCACCTGTGCTGGCAACGGCCGGAGGACATGACAACTTCGCGGAGAGCTTTTAAGTTGGATGAGGAGAATCCCGGCTCCGATGTGGCGGCAGAAACGGCGGCGTCCATGGCGGCGGCGTCCATTGTGTTTAGGAGAACGAACCCACATTACTCCCACCTTCTCTTGGAACATGCACGACAGGTAAGCTGGTTAATGAGGTTGTTAAGATAGATGGGACTAGCTAAGATTAGGTCACTTAATGTATGTAGTATTGCTAGATATTATTTAATGATAACATTACATTCTAAATCAGTTATTAGGAACATTAGTAGTTCCATCCACCTAACCGGACAAAGACAAGTGGCTATTAACAAATTTATTCTGTTTTTTACTCTGAAAATAATTACTTCAGAAATCCGTCTATGTCGGATCAATGTTTTGCAGCTGTTCGAGTTTAGTGACAAATATAGAGGAAATTATGACAAGAGTATAGAAGGAGCAAAGGGTTACTATTCGTCGGTGAGTGGATACATGGATGAATTGTTGTGGGCAGCATTTTGGCTATACAGAGCAACCGACAATGCTCACAATAATACCAATAATTATTATTTGAATTATGGTATTCAAAACGCCAACTCTCTTGGTGGGATCACTTGGTCCATGACTGAATTCAGCTGGGACGTTAAATATGCTGGCCTCCAAATTCTTGCTTCCATGGTATGATCATTTTCATGTTTTAATTTAGAAACTTTGGTGATGTGGGCCAGAATATGGCGGGAGAATTAGCCATAAATACATCAAATTTGAGATATTGGAAAATATCTAAAATTTTACCCTTCTCATCTTTAAGTTCTCTGTTTAAAATAAATGCAGACGAAGGTCCATGCCAATTCATTGTGACTTATGAATTCCCCTCTACTGGAACATTAAATTTGTTGTTTATTAACCATCACCAGTCTCGTTGCATTTACAGGGCATGTGAGATGTGACCCATATTCAAACTGGAAAAAATCTTCTGCATTTTAAGCTAATTATTAATTATCACGTCTATCAAATCATAACATATTTAAAAAACGTTTGTACCAATGAAACCAAAGAGGTGACAATCAATGGTATGTTGGAGGTAATGTCATTGAGATTTTTTGCATGTTGATACTACGAAAATCAAGAACTCCATCATTTAGTTACCAACGCTTATTTGTTTATGTGAAGCAGTAATTTCCAATCTTGGATAAAAAATCACATTGCTTTGCAGATACCACAGGAAGACAAAACTGAAGAGCAGAAGCAAATCCTCAAGCAGTACACTTCGAAATCAGAGCACTACCTCTGCGCCTGCCTGAACGAGAACAACTCCACCAACGTGCGACGCACCCCCGGAGGTCTCATGTACACCCGCCGATGGAACAACATGCAGTACGTGTCCACCGCGTTATTCTCCCTCACCCTCATCTCCCACCATCTCCAATCCACCAACCAGAGCCTAAACTGCCCCACCGGATCGGTCCCCCCCGACGAAATCATATCCTTCGTGAGATCACAAGTGGGATACATCTTGGGATCCAATCCCATGGGATTTAGCTACTTGGTTGGATACGGAGACGCGTACCCCAAGAGGGTCCACCATCGGGGAGCTTCCATGGAGTTGCAGATGGGTACGACGGGGTTCTTGGGGTGCAAGCAGGGGTATGACAACTGGTATGGGCGGCAGGATCCGAATCCGAATGTGCTCGTGGGAGCGCTTGTCGGAGGACCCGATAGCGAGGATGAGTATAGGGATAGAAGAGGTAACTTCATGCAGACGGAGGCGTGCACTTACAACACAGCTCCCTTAGTTGGGGTTTTCGCAAAATTGTATTCATTGGAGAATTCAATGATTTCGAGTGGAGCTAGTTTAGAGTTATCAAGTGTATAGAAATTAATTTAACTGTCTCAAGAAAGATTATTCACTAAAAGATTTTCAGCATATCATTTTGTTTATTTTATTTTTTAGATTAGATACTTGTGGGTTGGTTACATCTGCCGACACTGAAACACCTCACGTGGGGCTCTACATGATGGGTCACCGTTAATTAAGAATTACCTAACGGCAGTGGGGAAGGCTCGATCACGATCCCATGTCAACTTATGTCATCCATGGTGCCTTTTTTTTTCTTTTTTCAATTTTTTTAATGACACAAGAAGTCACAATCACTGCTTAATAGTGTAAACACGCTCGAACTAATACAATAACTTGCTAACCAGATTATTCAAATAAATCATATTGGACAAGCTCGTTCAAAAAAATATTGATAGAAAGAATCAAAATCTCGACTATTGATCAAACACTCCCATACTTTATCAACTCGAATATTCTTTGATATTTTTTTTTCAATTTAATATAACCCGGGGAGATTATGTACTCAAACCAATTACTCGTGTAAATGAGCCTTTCGTCCAATACCTTCACGATGCAGGGCCTCACCCTTGTATTGGATTCATTTTGAATAGCACTCAGTTCTCACAACCTGTAATTCACCGAATAAAGAAGAGTCAACGTTGGTTTCCGTGTACAAAAGATCTATCTATCTGGTCTTTATGAAGAGTCAAGCTCGGCAACGGTTGGTTTCCGTGTACAAAAGATCCATCTATCTGGTCTTATAAAGAAGAGTCAAGCTCGGCAACCTACCGTTCTCATGTCCGCTTGCAAGGTCTTCGCCTACGTGGCTTTAGCCTTTTCCCTCCTATATTAATCCTAAAAGAACTAGACGCCAAAATATTCAAAAATCACAATTTTCTATAATTTCCACCATAAGAGTTGAATTATTTGGTAAAAAAAAGTTCCATCCTTTCAATCAGAAATAGCTCTCTGTCATATCCCCATACGTGTGTTGTTGCTCGAAGTAAGCCCGTAGAGATGGGAAAATCTGGGAGGGAGATACATACACATGCTAGCAATGGCACGTCCAATGCACGTCATGCTTAGAGAATCCAAATGTTAAAATTTGATCACAACCTAAACTTTTACTCGCTTGCGCGGCGCCACATTTTATGATTACTTGAAAATCAAAATGTACAAACATTTGCCATCTGCCGTGGACAAGGGCCTGAATTGACACAAGTCTTGATAAATCTTTTGGCCAAATCTACCTTAAACACCGCTAACAAACACTTGTCCAAAAAGAACCAAGAATTACAGTTCATGGAACATTATTCAAACCTAATGCATCACCGAATTCCAAAAAATGTGCAAATCATTCTCAGCAAATTTACTTCTCTTCGCCTCCCTCTTCCTTCTGCCCATACCGACGCTTGAACTTGGCAATCTGCCCGATGCTCTGGGCCATCTGCCGCTTTGCTCGGAAATGGTACACCTTGCCAACCTGGTGAATCTTGGCCATCATCACATTCATCAGCCTCCCGCTTTGGGTCACGTACGATATCCATTGCATCTGTGGGTGAATTCCTTTCTTCATCTTTCCCTCACCAAAATTCCACGAACACAGGATCAAGAACTGAATTTAAGATAATTCGAAACGGAGAATTTTAATTGGGCAGGCGAAATACTAAATTAGAGTAAAACTGTAATATTTTTAGCAAATATATGTCCGATTCTTAGCTCGATTTTATTAGGCACTTCAACAAATGCCTGTGCGGCATTTCATCAAATACTTTCGTGCTATTTGAGACATTAGAATATGCGCCTGTGAAACCGAAGCTACAACAATTTAACACGCGAGTATAAAACCGGGAGAGAGTAGATACCTTCGATTCCGAGATTGCTTGCTGTGCGTGTGTGCTAGGGTTTGCTGTCGCCACCGCTTCAAAGTTCCAGGAAAGAACGTTTTTGTAATGCAACGCCGTTATGTGACGTTAAATGGGCGATTTCGCGACGTAACGGCCGTTTTACCCTAAAGCCCTAATTGTTTCTGATTCTGTGTGCAAAGCAGCAAAGGTAAAAGAAAACGTTTTGTCGAGAGAAAAATAAATTAATATTGTTTATACTTTTCATAAATACAGATAGGGAAAATTATCAAAAGCAAGGAAACTTCGAAAATCAAACAAAAAATTACATACAAGAAAGAATATAGGTCTATCATGAGATAATATCGATAATCTATTTTCGTGGGACGAATCAATTTAATACATATTTAAAATGAAGAAATTAATTTTATTATAAAATCATATTTTTTCATGAATCGGGTCAAACTAGAAGTTGGAGAAGCTGAATGAATATGGTCGGATTTACCTCTTTCATGGAATTTTTTGACCTTACAGACTACAGTTGACCTCACATGATTATCTATGTATAAGCAGTTGGCTTTCATCGTAACGTTAGGGTTGTCAAAGTCATTGGAGTTGGTCAATGTTATTGTTTGAAAAAATTTGTTGTTTTTGTTTTGTATAATATGATCAATTAAATATATCACTTGAGAACAAAACAAAAAAGATTAATCAGCACTTTTTTATTTTACGATGAGATGATTGGTCGATTATGTTATATAAATAAATACAAAAAAGAGCAAATATACAAATATATCGTAGTATAGACTCGCCCTAACCGTAGATGGAAAATACTCTCCTTTTTTCAAACTATGAATTATTCTTGATTTAAAAAAATGGATTATTCTCTTGTTTTTTTTTTAAAAAGCAAATATTATTATTAAAAAAATTAAAATATTATTATTAAATAAATTAATAAATTATAATATTTTGTAAATTACGTTGAATAAAGAAAATATGATACATACTTATATATTTAAGTAGATTTAGGTTTCGATTTCGATTCTGGATTTTTATTCAAATTAATTATTATTTAGGTGTATTTTTCAAATTATTAATTTTTCGATTTATATTTATCTAAAATAAAGTATTTTATTCTAAATTGACTGCCAAATAAACATGTTTCAATCCAATTACAGTACTGAAGTTTAAATTATTAGAACAATTAGTAAACATATAATAAAAAAATTGTAAATCAATAGATTAAATGATTAGGTTTGATTTATATTTTATTCATTTTCAAATTTGCAGTTGTCATAATGATTTAAAACTTCAAATTTTTTATTCTAATTATTAATATTAATAACTGTAAAGACTGGCCAACGACAAAGATTGGTTGAAAAAGTTGGAGGTACTTTTGCAAGTAAAAATATAAGACTAAAAGATTTAAAGATCAATCTGCCAATAGTACAACGAGGAGAAATGTAAAAAATTAGAAGAGTCGCACCAAATAAACCAGCTTGTATATAAATTATACTTTTTTCAAATAGCTCTTAGTTAATAAATAGTACAGAACATAGCTATTGCGTGGAATGCGTCCAAGATTTTTGAATTGGGGATATTTAATTTTATATAAAATGACAGGAAAAGTGTTGGAAGAAGACCTTTTATTATTGCATGTGGACGGGTTCCAAGAATTGCACCCCAAGACTTGTTAATGGAGATGAGGAAGAGAAGACTTCTTTTTGGTCTATTTCCTTTAATTTTCTTGTCTATCCTCCTCCTGATATACACTGATTTGCACCGGGGATATCTATGTGTCAATACATGTAAGCATCAGACATACTTGATTTGTTTTTCTTGTGGTTCTGTTCTATTTCTTTGCTTGTAATCAATTCTGTTAAAATCGATTGAAAATTTCAGGGTTATGGCCGGAATCCGCCTTTCCGAGATGTGAAGTTATGGGAATCAACATGGCAGTTGAAGATGATGATAATCAAGAGTCGTTCAAAGTCCCTCTGTCAAGACTTGTTAGAGGTTAATGGCTTTCTTGGATCCAAATATTCATGTTATGTGTATGTCCTGCAATTTTTTATTTCTTTCTGAAGTTTGTGGATTCATGTATGTTTGTATCGAGCAGGAGGAGAAGGAAGAAATCTTGAAACGACGGGATTCGCGTGTCATTCGTCTGAATTCTCTCTACTCTGTGTGGCAAGTCAACCTGTGAGAATTGATACCAGAGGTGGAAATATTACAGTTCACATTCCATCTAATAAGGCAGTTCAAGAAACCAACATTAGGCCATATGGAAGACAAGAAAACAACTTCCTTGGACGAATCAAACCTGTCAAGATCTTGCACGGGAATCACAATCCAGTTCCGGAGTGCGAAGTCATCCACAAAATCCCTGCTCTGATCTTCTCCTCTGCCTACGTCGGAAACACTTTCCACGAATTCAGCGATTTGATCATCCCTTTGTTCCTTACTGCCGACCATTTCAAATCGCGTGTTCTAATCATCCTGGACGATTACAATTCCTCCTTCGTGGACAAATTCAGACCGGTTTTGTCCAGATTGTCGGATTACGAAGTCATGAATCCAGCTGAAAAAAGGAGCGTTCATTGCTTTCCAGGGTCGATCATTGGCCTGACATATCACAATGTGCTGACTATAGATCCCGGAAAAGTTCCACTAAACTACACGATGCCTGATTTTAAACAGTTCCTTAGAGAATCATTCAACCTGAAAAACACCAATATTTACCAGATAAAAATCCCTACTCTACTGCTTCTGTCTCGCGCAAAAACAAGGAGGTTTCTCAATGAAGACGAAATGGTTTCCGTGATCAAAGAACTGGGATTTCGTGTGATCATCGGGAGAGATGAAATGGTAGCAAACATGACTACATTTTCTAGGATTGTCAACTCGTGCAGTGTGCTTGTTGGAGTACATGGAGCCGGTTTGACGAACGAATTATTCCTGCCTGCCGGTGGGGTTATCGTGCAGCTGGAATTGCTGGGCTTGGAATTCGCGTCATCGTATTGTTTCGGCAATCCAGCTGCAGCCATGGGCTTGCATTACGTACCGTACAAGATGGAGCCGGAAGAGAGCTCGCTGGTGGAGCTATACGGGCGGCATCATTCGGTGATTGTTAACCCGGGATCAGTGTACGCCAAGGGGTATCAAGAAGTGCAGAAAGTATATCTCGATCAACCAAATTTGAGGGTGAATGTTGCGAGGTTTAGGGAGAATTCTCTAGTTCGAGCACTTCAATTAGCGAAGGATTCTCAAGTTTTGTAAAAGAATATCAGTCATTCCCAGCTCTAAATGAAAATTGACGAAATTTGTCCCAAGTTTTTGTAAAAGAATATTAGTCCCAATCTGAGAAGAAAATGTATTACACTTAGGGTGAACAAAAAGAATAGAAATAATTTATTCTTTTTTATTAGTTTTGTCTTTTTACAATTTTTATATTCTTAGTTATAAAATTTCAGTTTTTGTTTTATATCTTTATATGTTTATCAATTTTAATCATTTTTCGTCGAGATTGTTGATATGACAATATATATATCGACAAATATCAACACCAAGACAAAAAATAACTAAAGTTATTATAAAAACAAAAATAACATAACATGCATAGATACAAGATATTGTTTTCCGCATTCATTAACACCCATCACATCATAAAAAATCGTAGGGTCCATAAGTCACATACACATTATATTAACACATCTATTCTACCACATTCATTTTAACATTGACACTCATTATTTGTAGGTCTCGCTGTCCACTATTCATCTTATTCTTATTTTACATTACATAAATTCAATTTCAAATTATTTAAAAAAATTTAAACTATTATTATTTCATATAAATAATAATATGTATTTATATATTTAGTACATAAAATTATTTTATCTTATTTTCTCAATGTCATTTATTTAAAATTAAAATTTTATTTGAAAAGAGAATATTTTTTAGTGATTTATGATGTAGAATAATGTGTTTAGATGTTTGAAATAATTTGTGGAATGTGTGAGTATTTATAGATGAATATTTAAAATTTTTTATTAAAATAACCGTTAATTAGCCATTAAAATAATTTTTAAATTTTTTTTAATAAAACTAACCTTTACTATTTTAATATTTTAAAAAATAAATAATCTTATTTAATTATTAAAATAGATTANAAAAAATAATAATTAAAAAAAATAACGTGGACGTTCAAACATTTGAACGCACACATTCCATGATATAAGTGGACGGGTGGGTCACCTACGTTGGTATTAACACCACATTGGTGTTCAAACCAATGTAGGTGTCCTTATAAATTAAAATTTGATAAATCAAAAAAATAACCTATAAACTTTAAAAATTATAGTAATTGATTTGTCCGCTCTAAATTTTGGATTTGACTCCCACAAGTTTCTTATTGATATTTTATTTAAATATTAATTTTAGTGATTTATTTTTTCAAATTTTAGTCTTATATATATTGTTTACGATACATTTTACACCAATATTCTCGATGAAAAAATGATTAACACTATATACATGAATAATATCTAATTATTACTAAAAAAGACCAAAACTGTAAAATAAATAAATAAAAATTGCATTATATATATATTCTATTATTTGAAGGGAAAACTTTTGTGTAAATCGCAAATTAAAAGAACTCATATATATATTTTTAGTTGTCATATTGTTTTGAAGCTATTAAAATTTGCATGGAATTAATTATCGAGTTAAAGAGTCAAACTCGTGTTTTTTAATATTAATTAACTAATTAGAATTATTTTTTTTAAAAAAAGATTAATAATTTAAAATCAATGCACTGAAATGTGTATAAATTAAGAGAAATTAACTGTAAAATGAGTTTGTTTTTTTAGTCGCTCTCTCCCGCCTTCGAAACGCGTGAATCTCTCGGACTTTCATCGTGTAGCTTCCGAATTCAGAATTGTTACGTGAGAATCAAGCTTCCGGAACAATGGAAGAAGTCGACGAAACGGACGCCGAACCTCAGGTGTAATTTTTGTCTCTATTTCTGATTTTGTCATTGCTTAGTTCGACAAGTTCTACTGATTTAGCTCGTTTTAGTAAGTTTTATATAATCGCTACTGCTTCTGATTGAAAAAATACCATACTCTGTCACCAACAATTGCTTAATAGGAAATTTGAGGTCTGATAACAATTATGGAGTATCCACAGGGAATATGTTTGCGCGATAACTGGAGATGTGATAATGACCGAGTTGGAGTCATTATGTTGTTGCTTAAAAAATTCCATTTGTTTTGAATGCACTGTTTAGCATTTCTGAAGCTAATAATTCCTTCACATTCCAAACCTTACTGTGACAGGTCTATATGGCTTGCATCATCCACGGTCGAAGGTAACCCCATTTGAGAATAAATTATTGTTTGAGCATTCCACTGATGTACTAATAAAAGGTCCGAGTTATTTTTGTGTTTCCTTATGGATGGAGAAAAATAAGTGATTCGTCTAAATGTTTCCCAGAGTTGGAGTCTCTTATTATGATTCCAGTACCTGTCGACTTAATGTGATGGAATTTTGGGAAGATGGTGACAAAGATTTTCACTTGGTCGATATGGGTACATGAATAAAGAACGTTCTAACATTTTAGTTTCATACATTTTTATGTACTTACCTATGATGGACTCCTGGTACAGTAAAATTTCAAGCCAAACCATGCGTCATTTATACGAGCACTAAGAGTGAAGAATCCTTCTTGGCTGCTTTACAAAGTTCTTGTGGTAAACAACTGTGAAATGATATTTTATGTAACTCTGTTCAGTCATCCGTTTTACTAAGTAATATATGATGACACAGATGGAATGACTGAAGCTCCAACTGTGAAGCTCGTTAAAAGTTCATTATTCAGCTATGAGCAAGCATGGCACAGGTCAGAGCAGAACTTCATATCTCTGTTTCCATCCATTATTTCAGTATTTATGGAGAATTATCCATAGAGGTGTCATTATCTCTAGAAACTGGCAGCTGCTACGCCAAATGGGCACAGTGACATCTGATAGTCAACTTGGTTGGTCAAGGCATCTCAAATTTATATTCCAATAATTCGACCAGTAATTGACAACATCATCCAGTAACTTTATTAATGGAAGTATGTAAAATATGTTTTATCAGGCATATAACTACTGTTTCTGGCAGTCATACATATCTTTCTACTCCTGCTTCTGTATGTAAGATTCATTAAACTTTTAGCTGATCTAGCTAGCAGTAAAGATTGCGACCCATCATTTTGTCAAATGCATCGAGTACGATGATTTGATTGTTAGATTGGAGAACCCTAATTGATTGCATGGAATACACATGGTTTAAAATCTCACAATTTCTCATATGACATCGAGTTGGTTCCTTGATAAATAAGTATGGGAAAGATCAGGATATTAAGGATCTAGCTTTTGTACTTAGTTCAAATGTTGTCTGATTTGCATGCAGTCCATGGTCAATCTTTGCAAGAATCCATCGGTATCTCTATTTTTCCTGTTTCCATATTGTCTAGTTCTTATGATATTTGTTTCTTTTTCTGCATGAAACAGACTCGTGTACCTGCGAGTTACTGGAATGGAAGAAGGGCTGAATATCAAAGAGAGGGTTTCCTTTGTAAGTTCAACATTTTGTGCTGGAATCCCAAATCTTGTCCTTGTTTCATCTTAATTGTCTATGCCTCTATTTGAGTTGGTATTTGTATTATTTTGTGGTTTCATCTGCCTAGTAGAGAGCAGTTAAGGTTTATCTTTAGGCCTTTGTAACATACAATTTCCTCAAATTGCTCTTAACTTGAGTTCAGCCACAAAACGCAAAAGATATCTTCTAAATAAAGGAAGAAACTGATATAGTGTAATCCCTAACATGGAAACTTCGATCTCAACACTGTTCGAAAACCCATGTAATCTTTAAGGGTCTGTCTGGAAGTTGGTGGGGTTTGTCCGCCAATACTGTATTTTTTATTTAGAAGGAATGATGAAGTACAAGACGGCGCTCTTATATTCATTCGGTCCATGATTAATGAAAAAATGGCAATAATACATATGAATTTATAATGAAATGCTTAACAGTTTCATGCTTTTGAGTTTAATGCAGTTTTGTATTTGAGGCTGTTGAAAGCATGTAAGACAACTGTATAGGAAGAATTATTATCATAGTCACCAATTGGTTTCAGACAACAAAAATTCACAGAACATCATAACTGCTTCCTTTCACTGTTATCAAAAGTAGAATGCTTGTTATAAAGTTCAGCTTTTTGGTTCAAAACTCCAATTTTTATCTCCGCGGGGAGAGACAGTCCAGTAATATGTATTAAACTCCATATTCGGTAGAGCTTAGCTTATACTAAGAAATAATATGGTCTGTAATTTGTATTTATCTAGTTCTTTCAAGCTTTAAAATAAGTAGCAAACATATTATTTTCATTGGTTTAAATGTATTGATGAGACAGTTTGTTGACTTGTAGCTTAGTTCCATGATGGACATTCGAAGTGATGTTCAAGTTCGTGCGAGTGGGGGACTTCTTGCCATATTGGAAAATGAACGAATAGTGGACACCCTGGAACAGAAAGAAAGTGGGAATGCATCAATCACAATTAATTCACTTTCTGAATGTTCGCTGTATCTTTTCCGCCGCCTTAGTTTCTTTCTATGTCATGCCATATTTCCAAGCATAGCTTCTTCTGCTATATCTACATATTTTTTCTTTGCTAAAGTTAAATTCAATATGCTGAGTTGGACTCTTTAACAAGCAAGTTAAGAAACAATTTTCTCAAAGTTGATTCAGCTGCCCACGAAGCATTGCAAATATTCCAAATCGACAAACATCCAAGCCATATGGGCATTGGTAGAGCAAAGGAAGGGTAAATGCAGATTCACATTCTTTATCTTTTGTTTAAGATTAATACACAAGCAATATGGGCATTGGCATAGCAAAACAATGGTAAACCGTAAATGCTATTGCATCCTCCTGTTCATATGCTAAACAAATGATTTCTGTTATTTTTTACTGCAGATTCTCTGTTTATGGGATGATGAATAAGGTTTTGTGACACTGTCATCAATTTAATCTTCAACTTTTGTAATGCAAACATAAAAGTTTACAGTTATCTTTTTTCCCATTCTTCAGTGTGTAACACCAATTGGCAGACGTCTGTTGAGGTAATATCATGTCCAGGTGTCACGGTATTGCTCCTACGGTGATCTGTCATATCTTTTGAGGGACCTTGATCTAATACTTCTGTTTCCATTAGGAATTGGTTCCTGAAGCCTATACTAGACCTTGACAAGTTGAACAGTCGTCTCGACACCGTATCCTAGTCCTAGCATTATTTGTCATTGCAGGATTTTGGGCTTAACTTACTGATTTCATTTAATTTAGAAGTTCTTGTCATGATCAAACTATATACTGAAAGCTCATTGAGAATGATATAAGATGCATATGAAACAGAAACTTGATGTTATAATAACTCTGGAGATGAGACTTTTAAGTTTTTATGTTTTTGATGGATTCAAAATGTTCTTTGAGTATGAACATTGCATCCTTGTTGGCACTGAGTGAAAAAGTTTCCCTAACGAACCAAGATATCTTTCTTTCTTTGTGCTGAAGAATTGTTGGTTTCTTTGCGTGAAACACTGAAGTCTGTAAAAGATATTCCTCATCTACTCAAGGTACCAAAATCTTCTCTCTTATCTCTTTTCTATAAATATCCCATTGCATTATTATTTCATTTGCATCACTTATTTAAATAAATTTTATTTAAATTAAAAATGATGAATACATTATTTGTTTCAGTTCTCTAACCTTTTTCTAGTATTTTTTTCTCTGTTTTCTCCATTCTTTTTGATACACGTATTGCGTTTTCTATGTTTGATTTAATATTTTGGAAATTTTTCTTCTTGAAGAAAATCAATTCTCCAAGTTCTTTGTGCACAAGTAGTGACTGGACAGCTTTTCTGAAGGTATGGACAGTACATTCTTTCAGAAAACAGAGTAACACTTGATAATCTATGACGCTGATGGAAATTTGTTTTCACATTTCCGTGATTGCTAATCCCTTATAACCATTACCATTCCTCTTGTCAACTTAACCAATGAATTTTTAATGCTCAACTTTTGTTCTCTCTTTCACCTTCTTATTTCTTCTTCTTAGTCACTGTGGAGATTCATGAATCATCTTGGATTTATCAAGATTTCAGATAGTTGTCAACATCTTCTTCACAATTACTAAAATCCTTGTTCTCTCAGTTCCCTTGATGTTGATTGCTGGCATCAATTGACAAAATATTTTTCTTCTAAAAAAACAAGTATTTTATTTTATAGAGCATGTGTTCACTACTGCACATCAACAAGATATTTGAAGTTGGAATTTCTGAAACGCTTCAAGAACAATTGAAGCATTTGAATGTGGACATAATTGAAAAGGTATGGCTGCTATTAATTGTTTTCTTGTTGATAACTTTTAAATAAGTTACGGATCATTACGCCCCTTATTGTAAACTATTGACTTTTTCTTTAGTTTGTTATAATTTTATTACCTCACCGCCTCCATGTTACATTGTAGGCCCATCTTTACATTTCAACCGATGTAGCTTATGTGTATGAATTGGTTAGTTGATTCCTCAATTATTTTTATTTTTGTTATTTTATCCAGTTGAACATGAATTACAGTTTTTTTCATTTTTAATAGAGCAATGAGTGGCTGTCGACCATCATCATTGCTTCTATCCAATTTTATTCCAATAATATTTATGCATCACATTTGGTGTTCTAAATGCTGGTACGTCCATGAGTTGTCTATGTTTTCCCATGACAGATATCAGTTCGGAAACGTAAGTTGAAGAAAGGTACAAAATCATGGACGGAGAAAATTGGCTGTCTTGTTTAATTAGGTTGATTATGAAATCATTTGGTTGGTGAGATAATAGATGGAACTAAAATAGTTTGTACAAATACTATTTTGGGCATGACCGATGTTCAGTATGGCATTTAGTGCACTCAGCTGAAACTCTTTAACATGACGTGAAGAGGTTTGGCCTGGGTTTTATTCGCAATTGGGTCTGCTTGGCTCAACCTAGTTATAAACTTGTGAAAAGTGAGTTGTGTTGGTAGTATACAGAAGTAGAAATAAATCAGTGACACCGTCTTTTTTAATGAGAGGAAAGAAGAGGAAGAACGTCTAGAAAAGGTAGAGAAAAAAGATGATTAAATAAAAGGAGGAACGAAGGATAGCCAATTTATTTTTAAAATGGCACAAAAATTACGATCAGGTGAATTGATTTCGTACAAACTGGAGAAGCTGTTTAAAGTTTGAAAAAAAAAAAAGCATGGGAAATATATGAGCACTAGGAAAGTTTTATTGTTTGATTATTTTCAAGAATCTAGCACCTGCTTTGCATTGAAGTTTATTTTATTTTTTTCCACTCGAAATAAGTTCATGGTGATTTGTAAAAGCAATAGAATATGTTGCAAAGTTCTCCTTGACATCTGAAATTTTACTGAGTTTTATTGCAAGCTTAAACTTACTTTCCACCAAAACCTGGGAGCAGCGTTCCCATCAGCATCTGAGTCCTGTTCCTGTCTATTTACTTTATTTTATTATATCATATTCTCAATTTATTGTAATACCTGATTTTTTAAAAAATCAGATATCGGTGAACTTTGATATTTGTTTATGTCGTATATTATTCATCCAGCAGTTAATAAAATAATGTGTAATTGTTATATTTGGCGATTGATTGTGAAATTTTGTAGGTCGTTGGTGTTGTGGATGTAAATAGAAGTAAAGATAAAGGTTATGAGACGATTGTAAAAGATGGTTTCTGTGATGAGGTGGGGAAATGTTACAGTTATGGAAGGGATTCGAGGGCTTGGCATTCCCTTTAGGTGATTGCAGTGATTCATGTAACTGGTTAAGCTATGTTTCTTAATGCAGTTAGATGAGCTGAGACAAATATACGAGGAGCTGCCAGACTTTCTGGAAGAGGTGCCATCAAGTGATTTTTTGTGTCAATCATGTTTGATGAATAGTAAAGGAACATCCACATTACATCATGCTATTTTAACTGCAATTGCAGGTTTCATCCCTGGAACTTGCACGGTTACCTCATATGTCTGGGGAGAAATTCATTCCTTGTATTGTGTATATACATCAGATAGGTTGGCTTGGACTTCCATTGTTGTTTCTGATTAAATGGGATTGTGAAACTTGCTTAGTTCGAGTATTGTTGTTCTCGTCCTTGAGATGGTTTACAATGTGGATGTCAATTCCACGTTTTCTGTTCGATAGGTTTTAGTCCTTTCTCTTAGTTTTCTGAAGAACTTCATTTTCCTATAGGAACTTGATTGCTTTGCTCTCTGCACCGTGCAGAAAATTCACGAAACTTCAGTAGCTTCTTTCCCCTTAATAGCCGAGTCATACCTAAATTTTATTTTATTTTATTTTTTTTTGAGTCAGCCATTTAGATTGAATGGATGCGAAAGTGTTTTTGTGTGACCAGCTATATGGCAGGCATACCCTGGTCTTTAGACTCTTGCTTTTTAGAACACATTCATCATAGATTTGCAACCTTTTGTTTTTCTTTTTTTTCCCCAGAAATATCAACAATGCATAAATTTGTACGCTATCATGGTTCTAATTTTATTAACTGAGTTGCTCACCATCGTAACTCAGAAGATAAAGCGGAAATAAAACTCTGCGAAATTTGCTAGAGCCTGACATCTTTCTTCATAAATGGAAGAAATTTAAATAGCTTTAATTTGTACTAGATGATGTCTTTTCACGCTTTGGAAAGCATATTGCCTCTTTGTTTTTTCTTTTTTTTTTTTTTATCGAAGTTCAGTTTTTATAAAATATGCAGGATACTTAATGTGCATTTTTGAAGAAAAACTTGACGCTAGCATGCTAGAGCAACTTCAGGATTTTGAATTTTCTGTGAGTTACAGTTTATAATCATGTGTTTTATGACTTATCGGTTTCATATCTTGAGCATGAGAGCATCTTATTAACTTCTATGTTTATTTTTGGTGAAATACATAGTTTTCTGATGAAGATGGAGTTTGTAAGAAGTTTTTCTATCGCACTGCAAAGACACGTGAACTAGATAATCTTCTGGGAGATATATATCATAAGATATTGGGTGAGTTAAAAAAGCATTTATTATCAGTTCCCGCTTACTACATTTTTTAGAATTATTGCTGATTCTCAACCAGAACTTTAGGCATTACATAGCATCCTGGTTACGCCAAATTTGATCTTGTGCTGGAATTACTCTAACAATTTATTTTTGATTTTTTTTCCACAATTAAGGCATGCGTGTAAGCATTCTTGTTTTCAAAGCATTAGTGAAAATAATAATCGATTATCTCTCTTCATGACCATCTATTTTTCCAAGACATGGAGAGAGCACTCACTAGAGACCTTGTCAGTCGGATTCTTCAATTTTCTGTCCCCATTCTTGAGGCTGTTAATTTTGCGGCGGAGCTTGATTGGTAAGTGTACTTCAATTTCCGGTTGATTCCATTTTCTCGCTCTTTTTTTCTTTGAGACCTCTAAATTTTTTATATATTCTTCCTTGTCCTGATTATGATCAAGTTATTATCTAGTTTATCATCATTGGCTTTGGTTGCTCGTCAGAACAATTATGCAAGGCCTATTTTGACTTCAGAAAATATGCTTGATATATTGAATGGAAGGTCTGGGTCGTTCTGCTATATGAGACACTTTGAATTCTTGTTTATGTTCATCAGGGAATATTTCTTGAACTTTGTTCTTGCTATCAGGCATGTTTTGCAGGAAATGACTGTAGACACCTTTATTCCCAATGATACAAAGATTTTAGATGAAGGTATTTGGCAAAAGCATGCGATCTGAATTCATCAGTTCTAGATATACTCACTGTTTTGGCTGCTAGAGAAAGGTAATAGATATGTTATTCAGGAAGAATCAACATCATCACTGGGCCTAATTATTCAGGGAAAAGTATCTACATAAAGCAGGTTTGTGAGAAAGACCTTCCCATTTCTAGATCAGCTACCACCTATAATTTTCTCTATTTGAAGTTATCTTCATAATTGAATCTTCTAGAACTGCATTTTGTTGCTGTTGTTGAAGCCAAATGGATCATCCTTTCTAGCACATTTAATTTGATGGCAATCAATAATAAAGTTTTTAGTTACCTCATAATAACCCATATCACATTCTGAAATATTCCACGTTTTGCAGATAATTTTTGCTCGATATTTTAAATGTAGCACGTGCTTGAATATTTTGTCATTGAATTAATTTTCTTTACTTTTCCCAAGAAGTCCAGAAAATATCCAATTCATGTTGCTTTACTTCTTTCATTTCCCTCATGGTTGTTTCTAAGTTTGTCTCTACTTACGAAGGGACGAGACGAGGGATCATGCTTTTAAAAATTATCCAGTCCACATCTTGCAAAACTAATTGCCCAGTTCAAATAAGATGAGTATTAGGAAGAGTGGTGATGTGTGATTTAAGATACCGGAACAGGGATGCAGATTTTTGGTTCTTGATTTTATTTTTCTTGTAGAGATCAGAATTTGTTCAATACAGTTTGGAGCCTTTTTTTGGGGGGTCATATTGGAGGCAATGTTCTTTAATGGGAATTGTCTTGAAATGTAGTTAATACTCGAAAATGTTTACATGTTACTAATGCATTTTCTAAAACTCAGGCTGCGTTGATTGTTTTCCTTGCTCACATCGGAAGTTTTGTCCCAGCTGATGCAGCTACCGTGGGGTTGACTGATAGGTCACATATATTAATCCAAGTTTCCAGATTTATTTATGCTTTAATAAGAATGAATACTTATATCTGTTATAAATAGGATATTTTGTGCGACCGGAAGCAAGTTCATGACTGCTGAACAATCAACATTCATGATTGACCTTCAACAAGTGGGGATGATGCTAAGGTTTGCCATGAGATCACAAAATTCCCATTTTGCTCACCAAATCACCTGTTTCAAAATTTATCCATGTTTTGAAATATCTTTATATACTCTAGGCATGCAAGTTCGCGATCTCTGTGTCTAGTGGATGAATTTGGAAAAGGAACCCTTTCTGAAGGTCAGTTACTTCCATAATGCAGTTCTTTATGTTGATACTTACCGTGTCTAATGTTTCTTAAATATCAATTTCAGATGGCATTGGTCTTCTCGGTGGAATTATAAATTATTTTGCCTCATATGATAACCCTCCAAAGGTTTACTGTTGATACTGCTACTAGATATAAACTCCAAGTAAAGTAATTCCGCATATACATAACATCATGGGATAATATTGCTTCAGATATTGTCTTCAGTCAGTTCAGTGCTACCAGGACTATGTTGCATGTTCTTATAGCTATTTTGCATACTGCCTGTAGAAGTGTTGTTATATGACTTCTGTTTCACCATATAAAACATTTTGTTCAATCCCATGAAAAAGACAAGGTCTTCTACATTTTGATATTGTCAAATCTTACATAGGACTGAATCTGCTTCCTAAGCATTATAGTGATGGTAACTTTGTGGTTCAAATATTTGAAATTGTACAGTATGTCAAACATAGCAGTTTGGTTTTTGTGCCACACAGGCTAGCGTGCAATTGCTACTGAAACAGACCCAACACAGCACATGCTCAATAAAGCTTTGCAATGATCTCTCATTTTTATGTGCATGTTTGTTTACTCTACTTTTGTTTCTGTAGGCTGTAATTGTAGGAGTGAGTGCGTAAGTTTGATAACCCAGAGTTTTTGACCAAGTTTGTGCATGAATTCACATCAGATTCCCATCCAATTTCATGATGGCCTCTTTTTCCTTGGAAGCCAACGTATTTGTCTGCTAACAACTATCCTATATGCAAATCTTCGCTTTTCTGCAGGTCTTGCTCTCCACTCACCTAAGTGAGATATTTGATGATGGTTATTTAATGGAGGTAGCATTTATTGGGGCCCTTGGATTACATAGGCAGTTATTTTGACCTCTGCTTCTGTGTATAGCCCTATTGTTAAATCATCACCATTTCATATCTGCAGACGGACAGGATCAAGTATTACACCATGAGTGTCCTTAGCCCACATGAGAGATGTACAGATGTTGACAACATTGTATTTTTATATAGGTATGTATTGCATTTTTCATTGTTATATTAACTACCACAAGTGTCAGATCTCAATTTAGGAGGTGTGGACTACCCATAAAATATGGATCACTTGTTTCATCATTGCTTTTTTATGTAATGGAACCTTGATCATTAGTACATGCTTCACATATGTCAGTATTTAACATTTCCGAAGCATTTTAAACATCTGATCCTACTTTTAGCTTTAACCATTGATGCCACAACCCTTTCTCTGTCGTTGACTCTCTCATTTTTAAGTAGATGAAAACACAATAGACAATCTGGGTTTGATGATTTTACTAATTGTTTATGTCATTGTATGTGTGACTGCGGTGATTGTATTTTAATCTGACATACTGCTTTTAAATCGATAGGTTGGTTCCCGGGCGTGCACTTCTTAGTTACGGTGAGTAAGAACCTTCCATTTTTTCATCGAGAGAGGCTTATGTTTGCTTCTTCAAAATCACTTGCAATGTTTTGTCTTGCAGGACTACACTGTGCAATACTAGCTGGTACGTTTTGACTACGATGTTGAGATATTTGCAAGCATATGTTACATTCGGAATAAGATTATGACCCGAAGTATTAGGAAGTTTTTGGGGTCGTTTTCCGATTGGTGGGAGACATCTGTATTCCGTACTATCTCGGGGCTCCTTCAATTACTTTGAGTTCCCTTATGGCCTTCAATTTTCGTAGGAGTCCCTGAGGAAATTATTAAGAGAGCAACATGTCTACTTGATTCCAATGGAAATAACAAGAATGTGGAAAGGCTTTGTCATGACAATATTTCTGCTCAAGATCAGCAATACAAGGTGCACTATGTCTTTTCATTTTTACAGTACTTGGGGGTCAGTATTTTTACCTACACATTGTTTTACAGGAGGCTGTGAAGAAGCTACTAGCTTTTGATACTTCAAATGGGGATTTGCGTCTTTTCTTTGAAGAAATATTTCCTTGTCACCACTAAAACCTTGACTTTTAATGAATTTGTATCATTTTAATTTGGTTTGTCACAAGTATTTTGCTTTATGCTATGTAACATGAGACTATGCGTTTGGATTAATTTTATCAGCTGTGTAGTAAAATGTTATGAAGTAAATGAGCAAAAGTTTTCGGAAGATCATTAGCTGAGAAATAATTTGATAATGGCTGAAGTTTTCAGAAATTTTAGTCCATAAATCCTATCATCGCCAAGTCTTTAAAATTCATAGTGCGAAAAAAAATAGAAATAATTTTTTGTTAAAAAAAAGTACGAACAAATAATATAAATTAGCGGGATAGCTCAGTTGGGAGTGCTTCGTTCTGAAGTCACATGTTCGATACACGTTCACCGCAATTTATCTGATTTTATTTATATTCCAATTTGGGCTACAGATTTTTCTTCGCTGATTTTATTTACTAAAATTTGGGCCTACATATTTTTCTTAACGGGCTTCTACAATTTTCACGTATGGGCTTCGAAGAGTTATAATCTTCTAATCATTTTCTTATTTAAGCAATGGCCCCCTAAGGACTTACTTCCTTGTACAAGTTTTCACAGTTCGTGCCGCAATTATATCATTTTTGAAGTGGAATTGGGCCTCAAACATTATGGTATTTAATATTTGAATTTCTATATTCACCCCATTATTATTTGGCTTACTGCCAGCACAACACTGTTGTTGCTTGAACCTAGTGCTAGGAATCAAATTGGCACTAATCTAAACGACTTTGTTTTCTCCTCCTTTGTACAATACCTATCATTTCAACCACATCTTATTTAAATAAAAATAAAAATTTAACCATAACTTAATTTTTAATTTTTTTAAAAACTGCAAGTTATCCCGTTACTAATTTTTTAACCACTTTTCGTCTCCCAAAACATACCCATTTTTTGTTTTCCAAAGTTCCCAGTTTCTATAATATAATAATTTTTATTCAAAACTAAAATATGACAAAACAAGATTCAAACATAAAAAATCACCACAACTAGCGTCTAGCTTAACCCCAGGTTCACAACTCTATTTTCCGTGGCGTCTTCAATAAGTTCACCGTCAACTTGAATCTACAAATGGAAATACTTTTTTTCCTTTTCACCACCCTTTTTCTTAAAATTTCGTCGAGGTCTTTCCCAAATCAGAATAAACGTTAGTTGTATATCACAACAAAAACACACTAGCGAAAAAAATTATCATGGGTTTGAATAAACGATCAGCAATCGCCACGTTCATCTCGCCTGAAAAGCTCCATCAAGATCTTCTCAAAGCTATTTGAAAAGCTCCATCATGATCTTCTCAAAGCTATTTTCTGTTCTCTCGTCGTGCGGCAATATTTGCAAGCGACAACAAACAACCAATACTTCGTATGGTTCAAGGAGTTGAAGAATCCGTGGAGATCTGTCATAATCCTAATCAGATATAACCACAACGCATTCAGTTATTGTATCAGAGTTAAAAAAAATTACTTGAAATAAAGTGTTGGATTTACCTTTTCAGTCGCAACAACAATTGGCTTAGCAGCAAACTTGGACTCAAGTGTTTGAATCCTAGTTCTTACTATGTTAATATCCTAGTTTGAGGTACACAAAGAAGTCAGTATATCCTACTTACTTGCAACAAAACACCCAGAAAATTAAATGGAAAAAGGGTGCAAAAGTAACAGGCATCGGCTAGATTAGAGGTATGAGATTTTAACCACCTACATCAGATGTTACAGTTAAAACGCAAGAATGGCCCATAAAATTTCAGAGCAACGTGGATATCGGTAAATAAAAAATAAAGCCAGAGAAGATCAAATATACCTTCATTCGAAACAAATGGTGATCACTGAAGTCTAACCGATCCAAATATCTTGGTCCCATCTGCAAATAGTTAATACGCTAATACCCCTTCAACGGAGAACAATGTGGGATCAAGAATCAAAAGATCTGGCACATTTTGCTAATGAAAAAGTATAGAACCACACCTTATCAATCCTTTGAATGAAGGAGTCGGCAAAACCAATCCCAGATATGCACAACAGAATCTTGTTTTTTACAGCCTCCAGTGGAATTTTAAAAGACACGTCTCCAGGTTTGAAGAAGTGTAATGGAGCCATTTCAGTTAAGAATATAGGAACAGATTCTTTGACCTTCTGAACTGATGATTCCAGGGCTTTAATGTCTTTTTCCTGCACCTGTATGTATGATCATCGCGTTAGAATACTTGGTGCTGGTGTATTAGCCAATTCAACAGGCTTCGTACCAAGAAAATTGTGAGATGTACATAAATCAAGAAAACAGAAGAATAAATAGGCAAAACATATACGAAAATTCTTTAATACCAAATCTGCATGATGAATGATGACAATATCTGCTCGGCCCAATGCTGTCAGAGGTTCCCTTAATGGTCCAAGTGGAACCAACCGATGATTTCCCCATGGCATCATCGCATTGATCATCACAATTTCCAGGTCACGCCATAAGCTCAGATGCTGCCTTCCAAATATTTACAGGTTTACAGGCATAAGTGTGAATCCCACATTATTTTAATCTTCTGAGTTTTACAAATGCTAGATTCAAAATGGCAGGAGAAGAGATCGATCGAACCTTATCCGATTATTACAAATCGAAAAAAAAACAACTAGAATTGGTAACATTTTCTTTCACTGCTAATCGAATTCTTCTAAACAGGGGTATCAAATCTGGGTTTAGAGACACCAAGAAGAATCAAGACTACCTGCATTCCATCATCAAGTATAGCTGCACCAATTTGGTCTGAGTTGGAAAGGTTTTTCTCTTTCTCCTCAGAAAATATTCGTTTCGAACAACGAATGTCATGGACATTCACGTAGCCATACTTTTCAAGAAAACTCGACGCTGTGGCAGCTCGGTTCACACCAATGCCAATCTTTGCACATGTCCCTTGCAGATGCCTCCGAAGCATTTTAGCTTCATCAGCACCGCCATAACCCTGTAAAAACAGCTTTGTTTTAAATCTCCTCTATCAAGAAACACAGTACAGATGTAGTCACTCGTACCAACAACTATGCGGTTGTGATGAAAGTCTGCATAATTTACTATCAACTCACTATTGTATGAAACCATAAACTAGGAGAAAAACTAATATGCTATTTACCCACATTTACATGTATCCAATATCTGAGCAATTAAGAGTGCTGAGTAAAAATAATTTACAAAGCTGGGTCTCAACGGAAATCACACTTCCTATGCAGAAAATAATGGGTAGGGAAAAAAATACCCTTGTAAGAATGAGAGGAGAAACCCCAGAATCAATCAATAAGCGCGCAAGAAACTCCACCATTGGCGTCTTCCCGTTGCCACCCCATGTCAAATTCCCAACACTAATCACAGGCACCGGTAACCTTAATCAACCAAAAATATATAGAATCATCCACAAACCAAACAAAAAAATGACCAAACAATTTTTTTTTAAAAAAAAATACAGAAACTCAAATGCCGTCAAAAAGCTCCGCGGTTTTACAACAGCAAAGGGCCCCAACTCTCGAAGATGGTTAGTTCCATAAACCCTTAAACAAATTTTTCCTCCTCGCAACCGTAGTCAACAATCCTTCACAAAAAAAAAATTAAAAATGGAGCTGGAGAAATTACCTGTGTTTGGTGAGGATCTTTAGATTATAAAGGTGGTGGCGGAGGGATAGAGCGATGCTGTATAGGGAAGAAGCAAAGGAGAGGAGCGGAAGGAGAGAGAGGTGCAGGAGAGGAAGGGAAGAGAGTGTGTGCGAATAAGCTATTTGCCTCACCGCTTTGCGCACATTCTCCATTCAACCCAACTGAACCCAAAACTTTTTCCTTGAACTTTAATATTTAGGTTTTTCTTCTTCCTCTTTTTTTTTTTTCGAAAATTTGTATTAATCAAACACTGAATACTATGAAAAGATACTTGTTCTTCCACCTTTAATTTTTGTATATATGTGTTGCTGTTGCTTCAGATGTCCATACACTAAGCAGAAGCTCTGAAAATGGAATTGAAAGAGGTGCCAGTGCTGAGAAAATTGGTTCTCATTCGAAACATTCTTGCACTGATTTTGAGTGCCATATAATATATATTTTGCACATTTCTCTTGCATACACATTTTCACAAATTGGTTTTTTGAGCAAAAAATTAACTAGCTCGAAATGATTTTAAGGTTACTTGGTACCTCCAAAAGTCGAGCTCAAAATAAGCCACCCGACTGAGCTCGGGCTCGAATTCAAGCATTTTTTTCAGTTGAACTCAAGTAGGAATGTAAGATGTTTAAGCGAATTCAAGCATTTGAACAAGAGTAGGATAGCACTTGACCTCGTATAATCTGCAGCCCTGAATTTGACATTCAGATTCCTCGACTACAATTCAATTAATTCAAGATCTTTAAACTTCACTTGAAATTCTTGTCTTTCAATAAATGTTAAATGATTCATTATCTTGGGCTCTACAAGTTGCTCGAAATACAGCTATTATATAATTTTAAATCTTTACCTATTTTTTTTAAACACATACGTGTTAGATAACCAAATATAGTTACATACCAATTGAATTCTCAAAATAAAAAAAATGTTCCTCAAAAATATAATTATCTTTAAAAAAAATCGAACACAAAAGGCATAATAAGATTCAGTTCAGCTCATACCCTTGCACACCATCAGACATACACGACCTGAAGTGTTCACAAACACGATGACCTTACACTTACCATTTACTTCAATAAGAGAACATGATTTGCACTGAATAGGTTTATTTAAAAAGTCACCACAATAAGAAACTGATATTCAAGTTCAAATTCGGCGAGGCAGAAATCATAATAACTAGAAGTCGGACGAGACAAATGGCACCAGATAGATAATGAAAGAGAATTTACAAGTTAATCTTTTAGACTATACATATAACTCGGGTGGATTTCCAAATTTCAGCTCGATCCGAAGGTATTCTCGCCACTGTAAGTCATGTACAAGAAACCATCCTCATCTTTGTTTTCCTCATAAATTGCAGACATCATGGAAGCTGCAACATCCCGTAACAAAAAATACATATTTAAAACAAGAAAAGGCAAACAATTATTTATAATTGAAGTTCGTAACAGTTTCTCCTTACCAGTGGGAGGAAGAATGTTCTTGACAAACACAAATATGGCTTTCTCAGCACCGAGCTTAATTCTTTTACGAATAACATAGACAAACTGCCCCACTGTCAGATCACCAGGAACTAGATATCTGTGTTTTTTGCAATAAAAAATCGTTAAAAGTTATACACAATTCGTAATCAAAACAATCCACCGTATCCATCTCCAGATAAAGAGAGAGACTGGTAACACATTGTTTTCCTTCTTCCTCCAACAAGACATGAAGATATAAAAGGATTATGGCATGTTCATCATTATTAAATAAACATTCACAAGGTATTCAAAACATGACTCAATGCATGCCAAGCATCTGTAGCCAAAAAAACGCAAAGAAAAATCTCCTAAAGTAGATCAAATTTCTAATAGTGATATAAGCCAAACTAGACACCAAAAGAACCAAGAGTTGAAAACAGATGAAAGAAACTGACTTTTTCTTGTCAATGTCCGGAATATCACTTCTTTCAGCCTTTTCCACAATAACCTACACCAAATACCAACATAAATAATATAATGACAAGCAGACATCAAGGGCTGGACCCAAAAGTTTAAATAACAGGGAGTTCATGAATTATTATGCGAAAACTAAATCATGTGACAAACAATATATTAATCTCGAATTTATATTTCCTACGGTGGCCTAATCAGGGAAACCCCAAATTCCACCGAAAATCGACAAATTCATACCGGAATTCTGTCGGGGTACTTCTCCCTGATACGAGAAGCCTCAGCCTGTCGCCTCTCTGCAACATATTACACGTAAAAACCGTAATCAATATCACAACAAGCGCTAAGTCAACGACAAAGACCATCTTGGTCGAAATCGAATACCATAAGCAGTAAAACCTAGCTATATGAATACGAAAAAACACAACACAACGCTACAAAAATAGAAGTTTCCAAAGATCGGAACAGAAATAGTATCAATATCACCGAGAGGGTGTTCCAATTTGAAGGAGCTTTTAGCCATGGCGTCCAGTGGAAGTGGCAAATCGGCCGACTGCGAATCGAAGAGAGAGAAGGAAGCAAAATTAGGGATAGGTTCTTTGCCCTGAATTCGGGTATTTATTTATGATGATGAATGAACGAAACGAGTGAAATTACAGTTGTCAGTTTGACCCTCATATTATCAGTCAATTACACCATCACCCCAATTTTATATATTCAATTCATATTGGGTTTTTTTATAAATTATTTTTTTAAAAAAAATCAAAATTAATATATATGATAGAGTTTTGCAAAAATACAATGGTGTTAACGGACTCTCCGCCAAAAGAGAAGAGCGGGTCCGTTGCCAAAAGAGAAGAGATCCTCCCACAAACTGAAAAATTTCAGCTTGTGGGAGGATTGGGTTGAATATGAGTTTAGATTTGGACGAAACGAGATAGAAAAAATTAGAGTAGGTCTCTTGTGAGACCGTCACACGAATCTTTATCTATGAGACGTGTCAACTCTATCGATATTCACAATAAAAAGTAATATTCTTAGCATAAAAAGTAATATTTTTTCATGAATGACCCAAATAAGAGATCCGTCTCACAAAATACGACTTGTGAGACCGTTTCACACAAGTTTATGCCAGCAAATTAAGTGGTCTCAAGTCCTTCAAAATTAACAGCTGGAGTTATGAAGTCCAACTTAGTCAATACATTGTGTTATTTAGTGTTGGAGAATTTCATTTCTTGCATCTCATTATAGGATCTGAAGGGTGGAGAATATGCAAGAGTTCCGCCAAGCTGCTTAGATGAATGGCTTACTCGGCAAGGGAGTTGTCCGATATGCAGAAAAGATGTCTGATAGGGTATGATAAATTGAATAATTTCCTGCCGAAAGAAAAATTCTTGTGATTTTGACTTTCGACTTCTTAAGGTAGAGATTTCTTTACTCTGAAGTCAAAAAGCTGGGTATGCCTATTTTTATTTACTTTTCAAATTCATTTGATCAAAAAATGAACTCTATTTATATCTCAATGATTCTCAATGGATATTGTTATAGGTCAATGTATTCATTTACTTCTATGGTTGACCAGTCTTTGAAAGAGCTCTTTATTTGAAAATATTACAGAAGAATGTATGTGATGAAATAACGATTATCGAAATAAACCATAATCATAGGACATTAATCTGGCAATTAGAGTCATAATCCAATAATAAAAATAATTAATCTTCAACAATAATCTAAAAATAGAATATTTTCTTTCTGATATTTTAAATTATTGTACATACATCTAACAAGGGGAGGCGCGAGGGGATCACCTCTGGAGTTTTTTGAAGCCCGGACGATGTTTACAAATTTTCTGGCAAAAAATGCAAGTAAGCGGTTCGGCTTTGGGGGGTTTTTTTTTTTTTTTTTTTTTTTTTTTTTTTTTTTATCCTTAATAGTTATAAAAAGGGGAGGGGAAAAATTTGCAGTTGGGGGTTTTGTTTTGGGGGGTTTTTTTTTTTTTTTTTTTTTGGAATTCTCGACGATGCAAAAGATGTGATACGATGTTATGATCTATTTCGAACTTCAATGTTCCTATTGTAAAAAAAAAACAAACAGCAGAATCTTAACTTAAAGGTCTTAAAATTGTCCACCAGTTTTCAATTTTCACAATCACTCCAAGAATCCGTGCTCCATGATAAACAAATGGTAAATACATCCACCTTCAATAGTCAAGGCGTTCAACAATCATACATCATCATTCACCGATATTGAGTATACTTTTCTTGGCTGCCCCAATGGTGAACAGATCTTCAGTCTTCACCATTTCTTAGATTACGGGGTGGGGAAATTGCACATGCCAAGACTGGTTCATATCGCATGTGCACACAACTCACTCGGGGCAGTTTCAATGGGGTTTGAGAAGAAACCAATCCTATAGTTGCTTCTAGATTTTCTGCTTTAAAACCTGGCGCAATTGGGTATTTTGATTATCCATCCTTGCTTCCAAAAGTCTGGCCTTTAAACTACTCTTCTGCACACCAAGTGGCCATTCAATGCATCCTTTCCTCCCTCGAGTCACCTGTGGATTTCCTGCGACAGGCGAGCTCAATTGTTCAGCCAAATCCGGTGGACTAACATGATCTGGGGATGTAGTAGCTCCATTCGAAAGTCTCCCCTTTATTCTATCAGCTGACAAGAGTTTATAACTATCACTGTTGTTACTCGGTTGTGATCTCCAAAGCCTAGAAATAGACAAGGCCTTTTTCGAATTTCTTGGCACCAGAACTTCTCCGTCGTCCTTAAAAGGTGTCTCCTCTCTGCTTCTTGAAATATTTCTGGCTTGAAAATGCGTGCTGACTGAATGATCGCTTCCATCGGGGGAATAACTTGAGCCCTGATCCTCAACATGGCTCGCTGTTTCCCACTCACTAGTATCTTCTTCTAGTTCACCACTTTGACTCTTAAACACGTTGGAAAGTGCAAGAGCACCATCTTCAACAAGAATTCCCACCCCAGGACTCACTGTGTGAATCTGGGAGTCATGGCAAGGACCATATCCAAGACATCGCTCAGCCTCCATCTTGTTGGATTCTCCAAAATTATCTTCAAAGAGACAGAAGATTTCATCAGAACTTGGGGGCTCGTATCTTAATTCCCTGACATCTTGTATGTTGACAGAGCCAGCAGCCTCACAGAGCAATTCTGCTTTTTTTATTTCACCTATATCGGAAATTGTACTTCTCAAATTCAAAAGGGTCTGAAGATCGGCTACTAGATTGTTCATCTGCACATACTTCTCTTCAAGCATAACCTTTGCATCGACCAGCTTCATTTGCACTCGTTCCTCACGCCAAACCTCAGCCATCTGCAACATCTTTCTCTCTTCTTCCACATCCTCTTGAACTTTCATCGATTCTCTCTTTGCTGCTTCAACTTCACCCCTGTCGTCTCCGATTTCTTTAGCAAGCTCATCACAGACCTCCTCTATCAGTTCCCTGGCCTTCCTCTCCTTTTCACTTTGTTGCATATAGCGCTTCGCATATAACTTAGCTTCAGATAACTGATTTACCAACTTGGAATTGACCGTCTCAAGTCGCTGCCTGGTTTTCTTTTCTTTGATTAATTCAGCCTTCATATTGTGTAAAATTGCACTGATTTTTTCATGTTCTCTACTCCGCCAAGAAGCCCTTTCCTCACTGAGTTTCAGCAAGAACTGCTCAAGTTTCTTTTTAGAAGATCGACGCTCAGTTTCGAGCTCACTGATTCTGGCTCTAGCATGCTCAAGTTCTCTCTCAAGGGCAGATATCACCAAACCAGAAGTTTCCCGTTGGTCAATGCGCTTTGGTTGGCCAGATCCCCCCCTCAACTCAGTAGACCTTTTCGAACCAACAGGATCCCACTTTGTTACTCCCTCGGTCAGAGAGTCGGGAAATTGAGAAGACATGCCAAACTGCAAGAACCATAGTTTCTAAATTGCATAAAACACTATAGATGTCAAATCGAAGACAAGTTCTCACGAAGCATTAAAGCAGAGACAATGAATCTTTCATTGCAACTTATGTAGATACGAATCAAACTTGTTTAATGGATTCTATCGTCCTAAAAACATTTCCATAGCTATCTTTATTGAAGCTATAATTGAAAAAACAAGACTATGAAAAGACAAATTAGTCAATTAGAATAAACGAAAGCAAGTATCTGATAAGATGGGATGAGGAAGGACCTTTCTAAGAGCAGAACAAGAATGCTGACTGTGTACCAAATCCTTGTCGTGAGGACGATGCACGGCGTCCACACGATGAACACGGCCATCTCTTGGCTGCAGGTAAGAATCGAGGCTATTAAAAATCAACAATTTTCATCATACAAACTCATGAAAATAGTTCTTTTAACATGTACAGCGTAATTACAGGACAGTTCAAGAAAATCAACTTCAAACCAAACTCCAATGCGAAAATAACAAGTGAAAAAGTCGAATTTGAGACGTTTAAATCAAGAATGATGAATGAATTTGAGTGAAGAGACTCCTAAAACCGAATACCTGAACTCCTAAACTGTGGCCACCATGACTCGGATACTCCGGCAAACGCAGCCTCCAAAGTCCGGCGGCCAGCTTCCTCGCCGACACGGCGGTCTTACCTTTCCGGAAACCTCTCAAGCCAGCATCTAGAGACGATTTCTCCTCCACCACCGAATCATTCTCGTCATTAATTGCATCAAGCTTCCATCTTTGCATAGGGGTTTCTGGGTGGCTGCCCCGTTTAGCAGACTGGGTCCCAACTCCCCTTTTCAACAACACACCGACGCTGGAGTTCTTGATTCTCCGGCTAGGCCACTTGCGAGTGGAAGTGGACTTGTGCGAGAGATCTGATGGATGTGGGGAGTCCAGAGAAACTCTAGGAAAGTGTTCTACTTGGACTTTGGCTCTTTCTAAGGTTATCTTCATTGTTTTTGTAGCTTTTCGTCCGCCATTACAGGCTGATTTCACCTATAAGTGTGTCATTGGGGATCCCTTCCCAGCCGGTGGGGCAGAGTCGGAGGCCTGGCAGGTAAAATAAAATTTATCTGTAAATGGAATTTACTATGGACTCTCTATATTTTGTTCTTAATAATAATTAAAGTTTTTGATTTATTTATAATATTCTACGAATTCAATTAAATACAATACCAGATTTATTAAGATAATTTTTTATAATCATAAAATACAAAAAAGCAAATACATTATATTACATTAAATAATGTTACGAATTAATAACAATTAAACAATAATATATAAACTTTATTACACAAATTATAACATGATATTAAAAATGATTTTTCTCTTTGTAAAATTTACATTGAATTCAAAGACAAAAACTTGTGTGAGGCGGTCTTACGGGTCGTATTTTGTGAAACGGATATCTTATTCGAGTCATCCATGAAAAAGTATTACTTTTTATGCTAAGAGTATTATTTTTTATTGTAAATATCGATAGAGTTGATCTGTCTCACAGACAAAGATTCATGAGACCGTCTTACAAGAGACCTCTTCGAGCTTGAATATACAGAAGAAATTTTTGGGATTAGGGAAAGGACTTCACCGAGAAGTGTCATTATTAGCAACTCTTGTTTTCTTAATAGTATATATCATTAGTCTCGTGTGCTTGTATAGTGTCATCGATTTTTTTTTATAACCAATTTTTTTATTAAAAAAATGAAACTAAAATTGAAAATGCAAATTTAAATTTAATAATTAAAATTTTTTTTTACATAGATTCAATTTTTTATGAAAAATATAGAGGCTAAAAAGGGTATTCTGTAATTCTAAGAATTAAATCGAGATTTTATCTTTCTCTTCGTGATCGAGTATTATATATAATATAAATATATTACAAAAATAAAAATTTATGTGATCTGTTAGTGCATGCACACATACGTTAGGACAATAAGTACTTATAAAAAAAGTAAGTCTTTTGTAAAACTATTTGTGGGTCGATTCGATACATATTTGTAGTGAAAAATAATATTTTTATGCATCGGCTCGAATAAAATATCCATCTCACAAAATTTCTCTGTAATACGGTTTCATAAAAAATTTTGTGTTAACGCATCACACAAGTTCTTTCTATTTGCTTTAATCACAATATTTCAATTCGCGGGAAATGAAATACTAACTCTTAGGCACTGTTTCGTGTTATTTATTTATCTACTAATTATTTATCTCACACCAATGAAATAATTAATTATTTATTTTACATCAATTAAATCATTGAATTTAAATTACAATATTACCCTTATTAAATAGTATTATCAATATTTTTTAATTATTAAAAAGACAAAATAGTTATTTATCAATCAAATGTTATATTAACTATATTTTTTTAATCATAATAAATTGTTTATCCCAATATTATTATCATATTTTTAATTTCAGATTATGGCTTGGGACGTTTCATATGAGATAAAGAGTAGCAAACATTTATGTTCTACAGTTATATTTATTGAACGCATAAGAATTTTCAAAAAAATTACAGATGAATTTACCACCTTTCCTGTCAAAATATTCATTTATTTTTATTTACTTTATTTGTTGAACTTTTTACAATTACATTTAACAAGACTTTCAAACGTAATTAAACAGTCTAGCAGATGAATCATCAAATGAATGCTAATATCAATCCAACAGATTTGTGAAGCATCGAATTACTTGAGAAAGTTTGTTGATTGACAATATTTTGATGATTTGAATAAACACAAAAACTCATATGAGACGATAATTGAACGATGCTGCTTCACCCAAAGTCACGTGAGACGGTCTCACTGATTAATTTTGTGATATAAATATTTTATTTTGTTCACCATGAAAAAATATTGTTTTTTATGCTAAAAATATTACTTTTATTGTAAATATGCACATAGTTGACATGTATCACAATAAATATCCGTGTGACCGTCTCATAAAAAACTTCCTCAATGTATAATTTTTTTTTAAAAAAAAATACCCTTTCAACCCTACCAAATAGACTAATACTGAGAGTATTGGAAGTTTTTTTTTTTTTTTTGGAAATGTTATTTACATTTCATTTTGTGTTGCATACACTCAATATTTCATGTAAAATTTATTAATAAAATGGAGTACAAACAACAAGAAGTGAAGCCGGATAACAATTTCCCTTTTTTTACTCGTTTATATGATTTTTTAAATGTAATTTGCTAATACAGTTGATTAAAATATAATTCTTCTCTCAGTACCAACGGATCAAAAAATATTACTTTTAATATAAAAAAATATTATTTTCATTATAGATATGAACAATATCAAACCGTCTTACATATATCAATCTGTCTCACACGAGATTTACTCATACATTCATTAGAGAATAATAACATTGTTGGTTGATTATTATATTTTGAAGTAATAATATATACGTTGCGATAATGTTATTAAGTTTCTTTTGTGCCCATTTGGCCTCTACGGTTGGCGTCAATTAAAAAGAAAGTTGAATTTGAATTTTGAAATAATGATTCTTTAATGAAATAGAATTAATTAATTTAGTCCATTGTCCACATTCATTATCTTACACATTATGAAACTTAAAATCTTCGATTGGCCCCACATGCCAATTGTTTTTCGTTGGAAATAAGGATTTTTTTTGTTGTGAAATTATTATTTTTACACAAAAACTTTTGTGAGACGGAGACGGTCTCACGGATCAATTTCATGGGTCGAATATCTTATTTGGGTCATCCATGAAAAATTATTACTTTTTATGCTAATAATATTATTTTTTATTGTGAATATTGATAAGTTTAATCCGTCTCACAGATAAAAATTCATGAGACCGTATCACAAGAGACATACTTTTGTTTTTATGTAGGCCATAGTTATTAGGATCATATTTTGTAACAACGCCTATGGGTGGCGCTGTGCTTTTAATGCATTTCTTGCTTATCCGAGCTCTTTTCTTATCCTTACAATAAAGTTGTGTTGTCTTCTCAAATGTAATAATAAAAGGAGGCCTATTAAAAAAAATAATAACAATAATAATAATAAAAGAAAAATGGGTTATTTAGGAAAATGAATCTGCTCAAATATTTATAAAAAAAAATGATCTCCTATGTGTATTTAAAATTACACGGTATAATATCATTTTTTTTAAAAATAAGTTCAAAACTTATCATTTTTTTAAAAAATAAGTTCAAAACTTATATCTTAACCATTTATTATTTTTTATTTAAATATTTATTCCATAATTTATATATATATTTGGGGTGAAGCAGCATCGTTCAATTATTAGTCAGATGCATAGGTAATTTGGACAGCGTAATTTGATCTATTTAGAATTTAATGCCGTGCATCGAATTTTTTGACGGGGCCAGCTTGAGCTTATCATTTAAATCAGTCGCAATTTGGGTCGGATGTAAGAATTTTTCAAGACTTATTTTATTAAGAGTAAGAAGTGTATCAAGACTTATTTTATTAAGAGTAAGAAGTGTATCATGATATCGACCTAATTTAGTTATGAAAAATATTACTT
Source organism: Primulina huaijiensis (assembly GCF_012295235.1). Classification (NCBI taxonomy): domain Eukaryota; kingdom Viridiplantae; phylum Streptophyta; class Magnoliopsida; order Lamiales; family Gesneriaceae; genus Primulina; species Primulina huaijiensis. The sequence goes on along the minus strand of NC_133311.1, from coordinate 19,971,601 downwards.
CTTACATAAAAAATAATAATTTTAAGAGTTGGATCAATTTAGAGATTGGTCTTATTATATTAACCTATAAGACAATATCACATAAGCTTCTTATGCTTTTATTAATTAGTCAACAAGTTTTATTGATTGTTAGTTGTCTCATGTCGGTTGGATAAAATATCTGGGAGTTGTATATATGGGCTTGGACAATCCTCCCCTCTTGAGCTAGCTTTTGGATTTGAATTAGGTCCAAGTTCCAATCTTAACATTGATCGTTAATGTTTTTGCATGATTGATAACAAATATTTTTTGTGAGATGATCCCACATATTTATATTCGTGAGACGGATCGATCCGATCCATATCTACCGCAAAATGTAATATTGATTTTGATTTTTTATGTGTTGATCGAGTCACATATCCGTCTAATAAAATTAAACTGTGAGACATTTTGACAAGAGTTTTTGTTAAACACAAGATAATATAACGATACATCTGGAATTTTGTATCTTCCACCAAACGGTGACTAAGTATACAATATTCTACTTGAATAATTTATAAATTGTCAAACGTAGAGAAAATGCCTATCATGCAGTAGGTTAATAAATAAATAGTGTCTGTTTGTATTAAAAAAAAAGTTTTAACATTTGCTAGGTCAGAAGAAGATCTTCAGAGAGAAGACTTCAATACATGTTTCCGTCGTGAATCATAGATTAAATTTCACAAGTAACGCAAATCTTATATCATATTTGTTTTGCGATTGAGTTTTCTTAGAGCTATCAACAATCAACAATCAACAATAAATAAAAGTGATTCTGCAATTTATTTGCCAATTACTTAGAGCAATCCATCCGTCAATCAATTTTAAAAAGAGATCAAAGTCATTTGTAAGACGATTTCATAGATGTTTATTCGTGATTCTGGTTAATTATGTCTATATTTACAATAAAAAATAATAATTTTGGTATAAAAAGTAATAATTGTTTACGGGATGACTAAAATAAAATATTTGTATCACAAAATTGAATCATAAAATCGTCTCACGTGAGTATTTGCGTTAAAAAAAAAAAGTAAATCGGCTGCAAATGCTGTGCTAATAATGATATTAATAATTAGTATTTAACGTATCAAAACTTACCTCGGCCAATTCAATTTGGTCACGTGGGACAACCTGCTTGTCATATATCCCATTGGCACCCTTACCCATTTTGCCTGCCTCACATCGATACCACGTGAACAAGCTTGTTTTAAATATGGGCAACTGTATCATCAAGGAATCCTCCATGCAATGGGGTGACGAAGAATGGAGTACGTCATTCGCACGTGAATCCGATTTCTCCAATAGAACCAGGAATCGCCGGGATTTCTACGCCGAAACAGAAAGAACAAGTCTTCTTGGAGTTTCGTCATTACCCAAAGCTGCAGGATCGAAGGTCATGAAGATAAGGATATCCAAGAAGCAGTTGTCGGATCTGTTGAAGAATGCCGATATGAAGGGATTGTCGGCGCAGGAAGTTTTGGCCCGATTGACGGAGGCCGGCACTCAACTTGAGGCCCATCGGGCGTGTGCCTTGACAAGCATTCCTGAGTGAGTTTACGTAGGGCCTTCTTGTTGGATTACAAAATCATGTTGCAGGTTTTGTATCAGTAGGAATTTGGACCAGGGAAAAAAAAGTTTTTTCTTTTAAATTATTATCAGTGTGAAGTTGAACAAAAATGACCTGAAATGTATAATTTGTTTATAGGTAGAGATTCTGCTCTTGTGTGGTCTCTCGATCTATACTTTATTTTCTACGTACCCATATGGATTTTGGAGCCTCTCTAAGGCTCGGCTAAGTCTTGAACCTTCTCGTCGACCACCTGGTCGTATGAAACCGGCATTCATCCTAGCTCTCAAGTAGAGATGACAATTTTCTTTAAGGGTTTGAGACTTGGCATAGAAAAACCGAAATGAGGTTGGGGATCTTCGATTTCTTCGGGTTTGAGAGGATACAAAGATATTGTCCACATCTCCGAACTCGTCCCGAAAATAATATTAATAATATATAATATTATTAGGAATCATGTTTTGATTTTAGTTTCAGGCAACAATACATTAAATTATTTCAATCGCCTCGGTCCAATATTAAAAATTAAGGTGAAAAGTTTCTAATATTTTATATAACTTCTTCCTTTTTACTGAATCATTATATAAGATCATCAATCTATTATCTCAATTCATGTGAAACTTTTCAAATTCGCTTGATAATGTAAAGAGCCCACGATCGATGAAGTTGTATAAAAAATGCACAACGCTACACGATCGTGTTTAGATTTGAATCCGAATTTCAAATGACACTTGTTTTGAATTAATTTGAAATCCATCACACTTAATTTTATATTAATAATAAATGATTAATTTACAATATGGACCGGTTTATTCACCATATGTTTTATGGACTTGATTGGTTTCTTCGCAATATCTTTAACCTAGTGCCCTATGTTTGAGCTTTTTGGAAGAATCTAGATTTGTGACTCCTTAAAAATATGTTACATAAAAATTATGTGAGATGGTATAACTGTTCAATTATGTGAGACCAATATTTTATTTCGGTCACCTATGATCTATATTTGAGACTCAATATGTATAGATTTATATTGGAAAAATTGTTTTGTTAGTCCGTTAAGTTTGTCGCTTTATCGTTAAATTTTTTCTTTGCGATTTTGGTCTTCTATATAATCAAATTTCAGTTTTCGTCTGATATCTTTATTTATTAATTTTTGCAATTTTAGTCTTATTTTAACGCTAACATGTTACCAATGCAGTGTTGATGTGACGGTGACGTGTATAATATCACGTCAGTGTTTTCAATGAAAATAAATTAAAATTACAAAAAATCAGAAAATATACGACTAAAACTTAAATTTAATAAAATAAATAACTAAAATCACAAAGAAAAAAAATTATATGACCAAAAATTCATTTTTTCCGATTTCTATATGCTTAATTATATAAAATCTATGCTGTTAATTAAATATATAAATTACGTTAATCAACTTTATTGTTAAACAAATTTAAACTTCATTTCAATAAATAAAATATTTAATTAGGTATATTTAATTAATAAACCGCATGATCAATCGTTAATGGGTTTGGCTATATTTATACATTTTTTATTAACGTGGGCGGATAAGAATATAGAAAAAAAATTGCATGTAAGGGTGTAAATGAATAGAGTCAGCTTAAAAATATTTGAGCCAAATTAGAATATGTTATGATTTTTTTGAGTTAAATTCGAGCCTTAAATTTTTTATATTGAGCTCAAATTGATTCGTTATATTGAGCTCAATTGGATTCGTCTACACCTTAACTGCAAAAAAAACTATACATGAATTCATATAGAATATTTTTTATTCATTAACGCAAAAAAATCAAAATTCATGGATTTAAAAAAAAAAAACAGAAGTACGCATTTCGTAAGATGATATCACAAATCTATTTTGTAAGACGAGTCAATCCGATATATGGTTACAGTGAAAAGTAATAATTTTAACATAAAAAATAGTTGAAAATCGGTCTCATAAAATTAATAAGTGACGAGAGTTTTCTGGGGGGGAAAAAAAAACAACGGACGACTGTACGTCTCAGTTTCACTCGGCACACACCAATTCCCGCTCCGCCTGCAACGTATTCCGTCCACAGCTACAGCCTTGCACTCACTCAACACGCCACTCTCGTGTATTGTTTAAAGAATTGATTATTTTTCCTATCAATTTTTCCAATATCTTTAACAAAATGAATTTTAAAATCATATATANAAATTATGTAATTATAAATTATAATAGTTTTTGAAAATAATAATTAAATTTAAAAACTTTTAAATACATTTTCAAACAAATAAAACTTGAATGACAAAAAAAAGAGGTATTTGAACAATGAATCAAATCAAATCAAATATAATAAATATAAGAATGTAAATTATTCCATTAGATTAAAAAATAAAATTAAATAAAAAATAATAAAATCCATTCCGTTCCCAAGAAAATGGATGTTTGTCCGCCTGGTTGGTTCAGGTTCGAATTGATAATTTTTTACAATAATTTGCGTCGACTCGACTCAAACATGCATCTTCTGATTATATCTTACCTGTATTTGTAGGTGTCAAAGAATATGGTGCGTCTAAATAAAGTTAAGCTAGTAGTCTTGTTTAATTCTAATCGTCGTTTCGAACGTGAAACTTAACTTTTTAATTGATATTTTTTTTCTAAAGTAAAAATGATCTCATGCACAATATATTTAGAAAACGAAATCTAAAATTTGTTTTAGGATTAAAGGCAGTGATGGGGGATATTCAATGCTGGAAACTTGATAGATCCATGCATATATGGATCACCAAATATAACACAAAATCACATATGAGACGGTTTCGTGAGTTAATTTTATTAGACGAATATTTTATTTGGACGATCAATTAAAAAGTATTATTTTTATGTCGAAAATATTATTTTTTATTGTAATTATGAGCAGAGTTAACTCGTTTACAAGTAAAGGTATGTAATAGCGTCTCACTGTAAACGTACTTACTCCAAATATAAATGTGGTCTTGGGTCTTATGGTGTTGGAAATTTTGGCTCTAACTGCATGCAATATACATAATTTGCCATATATCGTATTTAGATCCAATCCAAAGGCTAATTATTATTATTATTATTATTATAATAATTATAAACGAACGTACTGCTATATATTCTTTCTTTTTATCTATTCATCTTCCACCGAAGAATATACGACCGTACGTGCAGTTAATGGCGCTCTCAGTTTCACGCCGAATTCGAGCACACCTCCGCTCCACGAACGAATTCACCAACGCCTGCAATGTAGTTTTTGACTACTGCATTGCCCTCAATCAACATGCCTCCGTCGCGGGATTCAACCACAACCAGTTCTGCGAAGCCGTGGACCTGATCTATCACCTCGTAGCCCACTTCCTGGGCGGCTTCCGCCGACTTCTTCCACGCCCTCCGAGTCGGAATCGTGTCCTCCAGGCGATTATACGTCGACCTGATTCGGCGGCCGAGCTCGTTCTGGGCGAGGCGGAGTTTGAGGATTTAGCACTGGAGGTTTTCGCTGAAGCAATGGCGTGGGAAATGAAGTGGGTTATGGTGAGGAGGACATTGAATGCAGCGGTGGTGATTGGTATCACGTGCGCGATTAAACCGGATCAATCTGGCTTGCTTGCGACGATGTTTGCTTGTTACTGTCTTGGTATGGCCGCTCTCTACATCTTGGCGCTGAGATTTAGGTTTATTTTCTTTGGACTCTGGTTATCGCGCATTTAGTCCGTCGTCTGGTTACATTTTGTTAAATCTTTCCATTTCTTGGTTGTTTTTGGGAAAGGAAATAATCCCAACATATACAATTTTTGAAATTCCCTTATGAAAACATAATACATTTCGCATGGTGAATGTTTTTTTTGTTGGCGATAGATTTTGATATATATTCTTCTATCCATCCAATTGACTAAAACCTATACATATTTCACATATGAAAACGGAGGAAATTCTTGTGTAAAAGTTGGGAAACAACAAGTATAAATGATTTATCTGCACACAGTTTCTTGGGTGGCACATAATTACAGGACTTGGCCTATATCTGTCGTATATTTTGTACGTTGTGGTGCAACCTATATTCTGGATTTGAACAACTAGCTAGCTAGGCTCATATACATGAATTTCAATGTAGCAAATGGACTGCAGTACTCATTTGTGTTCGTAAGCAAGGTGTTTCTTTATATGATCACTTTCAAGGTGACATTCGTTCCATAATTTTTATATTGCTAAAATAAATCTATTTCAATATGTATGTGTTTGTTCATGATCACAAAGCTTATATAAACAACACAAAAACTCTTATGATTTTTTTATGTCGTACTTCTTATTATATGCATGCACTAATAATCGTTTAACTTGAGTATTATGCATAACCATAATAGTTGAAGAATTAAAGAGTCCAGTTGCTGTCAAGACAATTTATCTAGCTAGGGATGATAATGAGTCTGGGCTAAACTCGTCTCCATATTAAATCCGTCCTGGCGGGACGGGTTTAGACCCACATAACTATTCTAAAAGAGGGTTTGGGACGGGTCCTGGGTTTGGTCGAACTGATCCCACAAAAATATACCTATATAAAATTATATAGGCATATATATTATATATTTTCGGCGATTGCAACAAGTCCAACCCGGGTTGGATCCGCCGGGTGCGCGGAGCGAGACGGGCTGGATGAGTTTAAATTAAGGCGGGACAAGTCCCGAGTTTGTTCAAATCTGCTCCAACCCGAACTCATTGTCATCCCTAAATTTGTCGGTAGCAGAATTATTAAGAATAGGTCTACGATTCTAAATTATTGAAAACGAGATGGAATTTCAATATTTTGCAAAAAAAGTCAAAAGTGTCCTCTAATTTGTCTATTTTGTTTTTCGGTAATGTGATTATCAAATTTGGGTTTTGATCAATTTTTTTGGAGTGTTGACGTGACATAGAGAAACACACTGAACGTCTGGCACCACGTTGGCCCTCTATTAAAAAATGATATAAAATCGAAATCCAGCTTAACTTACATAATCGAATTGAAACCTAAATCTCAATAACCACGTGACCAAAACACAAAATAAGCAAATTAGAAGATCATTTTGCCTGCTATTACAAAAAAATATAAATTCATGCTAAAATAAAATAGCGATCAACTTATTTTATCTTATTCTCAACAATTTTGTTTCTACATGACATGATATACGTATTTTAAATATATAGTATTCTGAACGAATAATTTATGAATTGTCAAACGTAGAGAAAAGAGCTGCTGCTGTCCCAGGTAAGATGAGAAAATTAAACATCAAACAAAGTCACTATCAAATTTGCGGAATTTTAAAGGGAAATAGGTAAATAAATAAATATTTGCTGGGTCAGAAAGAAATGTTCAGATAGAAGACTTTAGGTCGGGTTTGGACGAAATGATTTGAAATCATATGGATAAAAATTCATTTGATGATTGTTTGAATGAATTAACTATTCTTCAATGGATTTCGAATCCCCTTCTTTTCTAATTAATGTACATGTAATGTTTATTATTATTATTATTATATATTTGAATTAAATAAATCAAAAATAAGTTTCATTTTAAATTCATCCCCAAATCAAAACTTTTTATTCAAGTTAAACCCTATATATGGCTGATCTGTTGTGCATAATAGATTTAATTTCACAAGTTTACATTTTATGTTGCTTTACGTAATCAAGTTTATCTTGACCATTTCAAGAATTAGTTTAATAAAACTTGAAAATATTACCTATAATTAAATTATTGATATAACATGTTTAGGTTTGTCTCACATGCAAATCGTATGTTAGTCGTTCAACAAAAATCTTAATTTTTTTGTTATGACTTAAAAATAAATTTCTATTTTTCTCGAGTTGAGAGAGAGAGGTGACGAGTTTTCGACTCGACTCGTCCCTAAGATCTCTATGTTAGGTTAATAATATATTACAAAAAAAAAAAAAACTAGTAATTTCCACCAAATATTCCATGACCATTGACGGTTCACACCGTACTCTTGAGGAGCCAAATTCCACGCCAAGATCCTTTCCAAATACCAGTGGAAAGAACTTTTGGTTAAATAAGAAAAATATTTTAAAATTATATATAGATTAAAATATATATATTTCACGTGTCCAAATAATATAAACTTTTTTTTTTCGATTATCCGAAGTATATAATCAATTTTTTTTATTATTATTATCAACATACATCTCTTGAATATTTTTTTAACGAAATAAATAAAAATTAAATAGAAAGTTTAAATAAGAGGCGAGGGAGATTTTTTATTTTTTTTAATTAACATGGGCCAATACAATTTCGTCACGTGGGACAACCTCTTGTCATCCCAGGCATGCTTATCCAATTTGCCTCTCATCAACCCCATTCACCCGTTCAACCCCTACAAATTCAACCCATCTCATTTTTGGCAAAACTTTGCTACGAATCGTCACATAAGACGCGACTTCTATCTCCAGTATGGGCAATTGCATAATCAAGGAATCCTCCATGCAATGGGGCGGCGAAGACTGGGGTACGTCTTTCGCATGTGAATCCGATACAACCAGGAATCGCTACACCGTAACAGAAGCAACAAGTCTTATTGAAGTTCCGTCAGTACCTAAAGCTGCAGGAACGAAGGTGAAGATAAGAATCTCGAGGAAGCAGTTGTCAGATATGTTGAATAATGCAGACGTCGAGGGATTATCGGCGCAGGAAGTTTTGGTTCGATTGAGTTACGCCGGCGATCGATTTGAGGGCCATAGACGGTCGTGGACGCCTGCCTTGCAAAGCATTCCTGAATGAGTTTAGGTAGAGGGCCATTTTTTGTTTATTACAAAATCATGATGCATGTATAGGTACGAAGTTGAACCAAATTTAAAAGGTTTTTTTTTTTTTTTTTTATAAAACTTTATTATAAAATTTTTGTGAAATCGTACGACGAGTTAATTTTGTGAGATATATTTTTTATATGAGTATTATTTATTATTATAAACATGGGCAAGATTCACCCGTCTCGCGAATAAAAATCCGCATAGCTGTCTCACAGGAAATTATTATTAGTGTAAAGTTGAACAAATTTATAGTGTTTTGAATTCTTTATTTGCTGTATGACTAAATCTATACTATTTTTAAGATGAGTTCTTATTTTTGTTTCGGCCTAGCAGATGACTTCATGAGATCTACTTTCAATTTTACAATCTGGAATTAATTAGGTTTTGATTTTAGTTTTAGTTATCACATTCAATTATTTCAATCGACTTAATTGGTCCAATCTTAAAAGATAAGGTGAAAAGATTCATTGATTTTGTTCCAAAATACTCATTTTGATTATGAGGTTAAATTAAGCATCCGGAGGTGTTGATGTGAATTTTCATTTCAATCCATGAAATTTTATTACAATTTAGAATTGTAAATATTTTTCAAACTTCCATGTGAATATGATCCATATTTGTAATGCAAAATAATATTTTTAACAGTGAAAATAATCGAGTCGGGGTTAGATCATAGGAATTTTTGTGAAAAATTACTATTATCAAAAAATTATCTTAACAATTAAATGTTTTCAGATATCCCCTGTGCTCTGCACTTTGTTGGTGACGGATTTAGTTGCAGAATTAGTAAAACGTAACTGGGAAAATAATTAATAAATCCATCGCAATTTACACGAGTTTAAGAATATGCAGTCTACGATTTTTCAATTACAGAGGAAGAGAAGGAATATAAACATTTTTTCACGCTAAAATATATAGCGAACTTATTTTACTCAACAAGTTTTATTGATCGTTACGCGATGATAAAATATTTAAGACTCGAGAAGAGAAGAGATGAAAAATTGAAAGATAATAATAATACAATTATTTTTTTAAGTTCTAATTATTGTAAAACTCGAACCTAATACAAAATGATCATAGATAAATGCTGAATCTCTATCTTTGGCATTAAATAATATTTAATATTCAAGTTGAATAATAATTTATAAATGGTCAGACGTAGAGAAAAGGTCTAATATGCAGGTTTATAATTAATTTATTATAAAGTCTTCAGATAGAACACTTTAGGACATGTCTCTGTCGTGAATCATTGATTAAATTCACAAGTAATGCGAAGCTCATATTATATTGCTTTACGTTTTCGAAAATCTATCCACCATTTCAAGAATTAGTTTAGAAAAACTTGAAAAATTAATATAGCTAGGGGCACATCCAACTAGGGAGATTTAATTTGTTCTTTCTATTTCTTGAGTTGAACAAAAATCTTATGTTGCGTTTAATTCGATGAAAGAATTTGGTTTGAAATGAAAAATTCGATCTGAAATATGAAATTGAAAGGACACTCATTTGAATATATTTTAGACGTACAAAAACTTGTGTGAGATGGTCTCACGGGTCGTATTTTGTGATACAGATCTATTATTTGGGTCATCAATGAAAAAGTATTACTTTTTGTTGTGAATATCGGTATGGTTGACCCGTATCACAGATAAAAATTCGTGAGACGGTCCCACAAGAGACCTACTCTACATTTTTAAGTCCACTATAATTATCATTATATTTACATAAAATGATAGATTTGAAATTTACGTGAGGTAATATTAATGGAACCAATCAAATGAATTTGAAAATCGTTGTATCTAAATTTATATCCAAACGATCAGCTGGCCCACCAAATATTCCATGACCAGACGCATTCACACCCCGCTCTGCTCTTGAGGACCCACAATATCCTTTCCAAACTAGTTTTTGACTTTTGGTTAAATATAATAACTATTAATAATTGTTTAAATTTAAATTATATATATACTTTTGTTAATTCCATTTCGTCACGTGGGACAGCAGAATGCTTTGCATGGGCAATTGCATCATCAAGGAATCCTCCATGCATGCAACGGGCGGCGAAGACCGGGGTACGTACGTCCTTCGCGCGTGATCAATCCAGTTTCCCCGACGATATATAGAACCAGGATTCGCTACGCCGAAACAGAAAGAAAAAGTCTTCTTGAAGTTTCGTCGTCATTACCTAAAACTGTAGGAACGAATGGATTATCGGCGGAGGAAGCTTTGGCCCGATTGACGTCGATGGTCGTGGACGCCCTGCCTGCCTTGCAAAGCATTCCTAAATGTAGGCTTTTTTGTTCATTACAAAATCATACATGCATGTTGCAGGTTTTTAATTTATAGGGACCAAAAAAGTTTTCTATTAATTTTTTTATATTATATATTCGTGTAAAGTTGAACAAAAACTACCTGAAATACATTGTTTTGTTTATAGGTACAGGTGATCTGCTCGTGTAGACACACACACACACACACACACACATACATATATGTGTGTGTGTGTGTGTGTGTGTGTGTGTGTGTGTGTGTGTGAGTAGTATTCATCAATGTATATGTAATTTTTTTAATACAAAAACCGAAGTTGTAGTCCCTCAACAAAAGGGAAAATGCATGCCCATTAATGTTTATGGTTTGTTAATTTTAACTCTACACTGATGTTTTAAACATTAGTTTCAAATCTTTTAATCTATAAACTAATATTTTTACACAAATATATATCAATTTATGGCAACAAAATAATTTAAATCTTTAAAACTCTATATATAATCATCCAACCGTCAAGTTTAAGATAGCCGAATCAAATTTCCTCGAGAAACCAGTCATTAATTCACCATCTTCACCTAGTCCTTGCAATTTAATTTAATCGGATTATATTTACATAAATGCATCAACATTTTTTAAGACAAAACATTGTGTCAAATATGAGAGCTTACGTGGTGGATCGTGTCGGGTTGGTGAATTGTGTCTGATTTCGACACTCCTAGCTTAAATGATAAGCCTCACTCGTTTGGACCACTTCGCCAATTATATGTACTTCGGGGTCCAAAATGCTAATTATAATTTATCAAAATTCCAAAATTTGAAACGAAAAGTGCTAGATATAAACGGGATGAGAAACGAAATTCAAGAGTTCATAGTCGCGCCATTGATCACTGAGCGCGGGACATTTTCAATTCGTGGAGTTGATGATTTTCTCCCCACTTCAACTACTAGCTTTCTTCACATGGCGGATTTTGAGTTGGGGCCTCCTTCATTCTCTCTAGGTCTCGATTTCGACATTGAATCGGAACCGACTCCCAACTCATCAACCCAGCCAGCTGAACAGCCTCTGATTGAAATAAACGAAGACGGAGATTTTGAATCCCCAGTGAGGGTTTCGAACCCGCCTCGGGCACTCAAAAGGCTCCGAAAGGGGCCTGCCGTACAGCCCAAATCCGAGGTCCGAAGTGGAGAAGCCGATGACGCATGGGGAAAAAACGACGTGGATGATGAAATCGAGGGTTTCTCTTCTGAGGAAGATTGCCCTAGAGGTACAAGCTTCATTCTTTTGCCTGTAATTGAAATATGGTTCTCGTTTGAATGCCAGTACCTTTTCAAGCATCTGTAGATGAACCCATTTCTGTAATTCAATGAATATTTGTTTATGCTAGCGATTCACCTGAAGTAAACTTGGATATTACTGTAAATGTTCTTGCTTGGAGTGCTTTAAAGAATTTTGAAGAATTGTGAGGACTCACGAGATGCTGTTATTGGCTCCTCTGTCTGCCAAGTTTTTGCTAAAATGCAAATTGTTAGAGAAGTGAATAACACAAGAATTTTGCGTAAATCTTCATTATGTTCATCGTAAACATTGTCCCTCCTTTATATTCAATTTATAATCAAGTGAGACGAATAAGAAAAACAGAAATGGAATCAAATCTTGTTATATTGTTACAGCTGAATAAATAATCTACAAGCTTCTAGAGGTCACCTCATCCTCCAAGCATGTGAGTGTCATACGTGTGAGAGAGATAAGCATGCATATGCTCAAATGTTTCATTTTTGAGAATGACTTTTGATATTTTTCTCCCCTCGTACCTCTGCTCGTGCTGGCCCAAGTGCAGTGTCGGGAAAAAGTGGCTGCAGAATTATGAAGCAAATCGATTGGATTTCCTTTTTGTTGTTTTGTAACTACAAAAAATTTAATGTTCTAAACATTGATAGCTGAATTGCTGTTCTTGCTAGTAGATCCACCATTTTTGGAATTGAAATGGCATGATTTTAAAATTTGGCTTACTAGCTCTTGAGAGAGTATCAGATAGTTAAAGAAAACAATGAGGAGAGATTGAGTGAATTTGGTGAAATTGGTCTTGTTAGGGATAAGTCTAGATAGTCTATTGAATGAAACAATCTTTCAAGCTCATCAACTATTCCACAATTGCTTTTGGAATTGACATAGAATCATTGTAGATAATCCAATACTTCATTTAAAATAATTTGATTCTAAGTTATACAGGCTGCTGCAAATTTTATCTGTAAATAAATCTAACCGGGTTAATTAAGCAAGACAGGACTTGGCGCATGATTCTTTAGTGGTTTTGTGGAATATTGCTTTCAGCTATCGCTTGATACATCATGTGTTATTTTATATTATTTATACTCAACCAATATCTTTCTTTGTTTTATAAGATTTTTAGTGTTATTTACCCTAGCAATAACCTCAGCGCTGTCGCAATTCTTTTGAAATCAAAATACCATTTGTCTGTTGTGACTGTCTTGGCTGTCTCACGTTATTCTTTGATTGTAGTTTCATTTTAATGACTCGAGACTCTATGGTCACCTTTACCTTTCATTTGCTCATAATCTTCATCTATGTTTTATCTAGTTGGAAATCTTCCTGGTCATTCTGTATGTAGCAGCTCAAAGCCCTCACTGCATGGTCGGCAAGTTTTGGCTACACAATCTGGTAGTCTCTGGAAATCAACCAAGAGGGAAGAGGTATTAGGTGCTTTGACATCTGTTAGTCCTCTCCGAAGATTCCAGCTGATCAATTCTGATTCTGATGATCCATCTGATGGCGAAGATGTGTCTAAAGTTGGTTGTTCGACTTCATCTTCAAGGAAAATGCAATCAAATCCTCATCAACACGCAACCTCGGGCTTCTTTGGAACAGGGAAAGCATCAGTTGGCAATCACGAAACTGATTTGTGGAATGAATTCTGCAAGGAGAAGAGTTTTCACATCCCTACACCTGCTTTTGATGAGGTCTGTGATGAGTTTTTTAGATCCAGGAAATCTGAGAATGAAGTGGTAATTAACGGTGAGGACTCTAACAATGGGAAGAATTGGGATGTGGGTTCTTTTCCTCCAGCTCATCGCTACTTTTTCCATATCGATTCGAGAATTCAGAAACTGGTTCGTGACCGTTTGCCCAACTTCTTCCCCTTGGGAGCAGCAAAAAATCAGGAACATAAGCTGCAGACGGCATCAGTTATCGATTACATGTATTGCTATTTCAGAATTATTTGTGATTTAACTGTTTTTCCTTCTCGTGCTGTCCATATTTTTTTATTTGAATCTGTCTATATGTTCGTAGGCACCAATTCAGCCATGAAGAAAATTCAGAGAGAACATTCGAGACTAGCTCCATGAGGACCAAGAGAAATGTTTCAAAATCGAACTCCATCATGCCCGAAGATTCTGAGAATTGGGTGAATACAAAAGGTTGTGGAGTTCCTAAAAATGCTGGCAAGAGAAGGGTGCATGGTGCCCGTAAATCTGGTGGTCACTGGTACACCAACTCAAGTGGCCAAAGAGTAAGTGTAACTTCATATATAAATACCAATTTGTTCTCTTTTCAAACCTTTTGTTTTATTCGTCTACAATCCAGTTGCACAACAAAACGTGGATGAGGTCATAGATATATTTCAAAATCTTACTTTACTACACATTTCTCAAACTTATTCTCTTTATTGTTTCTTGTCCGGAGGTAAAGAATGGCTAAGATGCCAGTGTCTTTTGTTGCGCTCCATTAAATATTCATGATAGTTTTTTTCTTTTATTAAATTAATCTTATAGCAGTTGATGTATTCTGTATCAGACTAATATAGTAGTGGGAGACATTGTTCTCGTAGTTCAGCCATGTATATCCTTAGTATTTTCTGGCCATCATTTTCTCAGTTTTTTGTCAATTGGAAGCAGCAAAGAACTCTAATGACATTTAAACATTTCACACTCAATATTGATATATCTTTTTTTTTTCTTCAAGCCAATATTGATATATCTTGATGCCAATATGAGGGCAAAAAATATATATAAAAATTTGATCAAGATAACCTTGCCATCGAAGCTGATATCTTCTTCTTGATGACCCTGCACACGCATACACCCGTTTGTGATTAATTACTTTCACATATTATTTTATTTACAGTATTAATAAAACTGACAAATGAATTTCAGGTTTACGTTAGCAGAAATGGGCAGCAGTTGAGTGGTCAAAGTGCTTACAGGGGTTATAGGAAGGTACTTTTAGAAGATACATATAAGTATATTTCATATGTGTTTATTAGTGATAATGCAATGTTCTCCTGTATGTCAAGGGTCCATTCAATTTCAATGACTAACCTTTTTTAAAATCACAACATTTGTGCTAGTCAACATTCATCACCATTTACCATATCTTGCTAAGGTTTTTAACAACTTTCTGCGTGTTGAAATTGTCATATTTATGACTAATTGGATTACTATGGTGAGAGACATAAGAACAAGAATTCAGTTCCAATTCACGAATCAACAATGGTGATTGTGCTGACAGGAAAGTGGAATCGGGTTCAAAAATTTGAAGAAGAAAGCAGCTGCGAAGAAGAAAACTGCTGCAAAGAAAAAAGGTATTCCCAAGAAGAAATAAGCCTTGTCAATTTAGGAAATTCACTCTGCGCCTTCGGGCATGTATTTGTTGTCAATGAGAAATCTAGTCTTTTATTTACAGTAAGATATTTTTTCAATGAAACAAGACACCCTTTTGTCGAGTTGTTTTGACTTGAAGCCATTTGCGTAATTGCTTGCTTGTGGCCTGAGATTCTAGCCATCATTCACACTATCTTCACAATATCTTGAAAACACGGGTTAAAATGTATTCAATTCTAGGAAATATTTTTCATTCTAGAAATTTAATCAATAGAAATAAAAAACGATGTCATTTTGATTTTATTTCCTAAAATATACTGAATGTCATTCATTTTTTCAATATAATAACTTCAAAATTTTTTTCCCATTAATAAGTGAAAAATTACACTTTCAAAGATGATTGAGCCCGAGTTTTGCTCTTGCCCAAAAGTTATAGCCTGAAAATAGTTAATTCAAGTGAGTTTAGACTTTAGAACCTGCTTACATCTTTTCAAATTTGGGAGAGTTGATGTCAATTGACAAAGGACTGGTGACAAGAAATTTAAATTTATGTATATGTATTTTTTTGAAAGCAGACATTGTATTTTATAATCTTTATTATTCACTTAATCTTATCGTTCTTATATCTTTTCGTATCTTTATAATCTGAATAAAAAATAATTAAATCCCTCGATCATGGGCAATAACAAAGGAGAAGAAAATTATAATATGATAAACAAATTCTGGATATATTATGTACTGCAAGATTATGTGTAAATTATAGTGTAGTTTCTATAATTATTAACATAATAATACAAAGTGTATAAATTTGATGGTAAGGTAATATGAATACTAAAATGAGAGAGAAATATTGTAAAATGGAGGCTGAAGAGTACCGGTTACAAAAATACAGACAAAATATGGGGAAGTTGGTGAAAAATCCCCAACCAAAACATTTATTTGGGTTCACTCCCTACCCACAAAATTGTGGTACTATGTCATACAAATTGTGGTACACTTCATGTGGAAATGTGGTACACTTCATGTGAAAATGTGGTACTAAAAAAGTACCTAGGGACTGAACACAAAAAAAACGGCGGCTGGGGAGTTAAGTCCAATTTCCCGACAAAATATTGTGTGGTCCCCTCTGACTCTACAATCGAACATCAAAGTCATGATAACCACACTAAAAAGCAACCAACTCACCATCTGGTGGTTCGTGTAATTTTTGCGAAGCCATGGATTTTAAACTGGTGGTCTTGATTCTGGTCGTGCTGACAATCGGCGCCGCGGCGGAGTACATTCGACCACCGCCGCGCAAAATGATTCACTTCCCGTGGCATTCGAGGCCCTCTTCTCAGCCTCAACAGGTTAAATTCTTTCCCCCTTCTTTTACCCGAGGGTAATTCAGTAGATGAAGGTGGAACTCTTAGGTATTTCGAGGTTTTTTTTTGAAACAGGTTATTTTGATATTTAGGGTTGTGTTTTTTGTAGAACTTTGAGATTTCACTTGTTTGTTTGTTTGTTTGTTTTTTAACCTTTTTTTGTCATCTTTTTATTGTTGGTTTGTTGCTATTTACTGGACCAGGAAAGAGAGTGGCTTGATTGTGTTTTTAGGGTGTTCCTAGTAAAGGGTTTACGAGATTTTGGTTTTGAAGTTGAATTCTTTGTGCCTTCGCGGTATTTATTTAAAAAACAGGACAACATGTATTTATGCATATCTTTTAGGCGATGACATTGGTTTGCTATACCTGAATTTATGGCTAAATTTATTACACTCGATCTGGCTCTCATTAGCATTTCTGAGAAGTGAAGAAAATTTTGAAAAGTTTCCCAACCCAAGTGTAATCCGTACTGTGTTTTTTGTCAAGATTGAGTGACTCTGGGACTGTTATGTTTTCAATCGCAGGTTCACATCTCCTTGGCCGGAGACAAACACATGCGGATATCATGGATAACTGGCGACAAACATGCTCCTTCGATTGTTGAATATGGAACATCATCTCAAAATTACAATTTTAAAGCTCAAGGAGAGAGTACTAGTTATAATTATTTGCTGTATAGCTCTGGAAAGATTCACCATACGGTGATTGGTCCCCTGGAGTATGGCACGTTGTATTTCTATAGATGTGGTGGGGAGGGCACCGAGTTTCAACTCAAAACTCCACCCTCTCAATTTCCAGTTACGTTTGCTGTGGCAGGTGATTTAGGTCAGACTGGATGGACCAAGTCCACTTTGGACCACATAGACCAGTGCAGATATGATGTACATATGCTTCCTGGCGACCTTTCCTATGCAGATTATTTACAGCATAGGTGGGACACATGCGGGGAACTAGTGCAGCCCCTTGCTAGTGCAAGACCATGGATGGTAACCCAAGGGAACCATGAGAAGGAGAACATACCATTCTTCATAGACAGCTTCAAATCCTATAACTCAAGATGGAAGATGCCGTATGAAGAGAGTGGGTCCAGTTCGAATCTCTATTATTCTTTTGACGTGGCCGGAGTTCATGTCATCATGCTTGGTTCGTATACTGATTATGATCAGTACTCAGATCAATATAGTTGGCTGAAGGTCTGTTTAACGTAGTGACATTATGTTCTTCATTAATTCATGTATAGCTAGGCATTGCATTTATCAGCGTATATGTGTCACATGACCTGGCATGTAGATATAACAGGTATGGGATTGATTTGTCTTAAGAAACATTCTCAGAAAGTATCAGTGTCAGGCGGAAATAAATCTCTTTATTTATCTTGAAACAGTTAATGAGCTTGTCCGGTTTAAAAATGGGGAAATAATTAGGCTACTGATGAAGCATTATTTTATAACTGTGTTTTGTGATCTTTAATTTTTGCAGTCTGATCTTTTAATGGTGGACCGTGAAAGGACACCCTGGCTACTTGTGTTGTTTCATGCACCATGGTATAATAGTAATGAGGCTCATCAAGGTGAAGGTGATGACATGATGGCAGCGATGGAGCCCTTGCTTCATGCTGCTAGTGTGGACGTTATTTTTACTGGCCATGTGCATGCTTATGAGCGCACTGTAAGATTTCAACCTATTGCTTTTTATAATCGTAATTATCTTTTAACAACTGACGACTTAATTTTTTGTTGTTAACAGAGGCGTGTGTACAATGGTAAAGTGGATCCTTGTGGAGCTGTTCACATTACAATTGGCGATGGTGGAAATGGTGAAGGTTTAGCTCACAAGTAAGTCATCTTTTAACAAGGAAGAATTATGTTCAGTGTCAATAAAAAATATGTTAATTTAGCTACTTGTTTAGGTGGAAGGGTTGCCTTACATCCTTCTGTTTTTCTACAATATGTTCCATTTTTGGGTTGCAACTTGACTCGTATTCCCGCCTCCTCCTCCCATCAGAAACATTGAAGGAAAAGGAAAATTTGACGTCCTAGATCTATTAATTAACATCTTCACTCATACTTAACTATCATTATTCTGTCCAGCAAGTCCAACAGAGATGAACATTCTTGTTCTTAGATTACATTGTAGAATCTTTGAGTTAAGTTATTTAACACCATCTTCTGCCATATCCTTTTGAGTTATTATTATTGCCTGACTGGAGGATTAAATTTGATTACTTAGCTTTCGAATTTTGGAAAATCAACTTATAGGTATCTGGATCCCCAGCCCGAATGGTCTGTCTTCCGCGAAGCAAGTTTTGGTCATGGTGAATTCAAGATAGTGAACTCTAGTCATGCATTTTGGAGTTGGCACAGGAATGATGACGATGAAGCAGTGAGGTCTGATGAAATATGGGTTACGTCTCTACATGGTTCTGGTTGTGTTGCGGCAAAGAGTCATGAGCCAAGAAAAATTCTACTCGAGCCTTGAAACTGGTGGCTTATTAAAACATTTTGTGTGTATATGTTATGTATATATGCTGCATGGAACTCGTTTGCTGTTCAATATCTGTATCAATATTACTACATAATACTTGCCGGCTGCCACCACAAAGAAATTTTAGACGTGATGTACTTTAAGATTTATCTTTATAGTTTGTACGATATAAACTTAAATTGTTGCTGAATATTAATCAGCACTTCACAATTCATGTACCATTATGTCGGTGCTTCCTTCTGCAAAAAATATCACGTGGAGGTTATACGTTAAAATTTGGAAACTAATACGGAGAATTCGAAAATCCATCAAAATTATTTGAGAAATGATGAATATGAAACTCTCTTAATCAAAATTAGCAAGGTTCTTTTAAATTATTAATTTGACTTATTTATGCTAATTAGAGACAAATAATTATGTTTATTAAAAAAATGTATAAATAATTTCGATTTGGTTCAATTTAGATGATTAAATTCTTAAAAAAGAATCTATTGTTAGCTAGGATAAAGAGAAAAAACATTGTAATAAACTCAACACGTATTTTTCCGATGTTTCCGATGAATGTTATTGTAGTGTCCAATTGGTATTCGAAGTCCTAATCCAAATTATCTTTCGAATGAAACAATAGATGTCTTTTACTCGAGCTTCATTCGAAGGTAACTCCAAATATGCCCGCTAGCTTTTTATATATTCCATACGCATACATTCGAACAACGTGAAGAACGATATAGATGATATTTGACCATTTTTAAAGTTCAAAACAAAAAATGAGCCATTTTGGTTATTTATTTTCGTCTAATTTCTAACTTAGTCCTGTATATTTAAATTTCAAACAATTGTAGTCCCTTTTAATCGACATAACTATGAGAACCCAAGCCATGTACTTGAGATGAAACCGTCAGTGGTCAAAGATAATCCGAAATAGGACTTGCAATACGAAGAAGTTCCAATCCGCATAGTTGACATCATGGATCGAGTTTTGAGACGAAGGTCTATACCAAACGTCAAAGTCCGGTGGTCCAATCATATAGAATGTGAAGCTATATGAGAATTAGAAGAAGACATCGGAATCGATACCCTTATCTCTTCAAACCACTAGTATAATCAAGTTTCGAAGACGAAACTTCTCACAAGGAGGGAGAGATATGAGAACTCGAAATTTCAGCAGAATTAACAATTTCAGCAGCTTGCAAAATTTCTGTAGCAACTAGCATTTTTCAATAGTTGATCATTTTTCAGCAGACATATATCATCAGAAATTCAACAGATCATGCCAACAGTCAGCAGTTACTTTAGACTTGTGACTGATACATCAACTCGAAATCATGACAACTAATGACACTAAATGAGAGCATAACAGTCAGATTTTCTCTATAAATAACACACAATATTCTGAGTTGGTATTACACAAATTCTTAGCAAATCACCTAAAACTTAGAAACAATTTTTCGAGTTAAGAGAGGGCATTTTCGAGCAGCAATTCAGATAACAAAAAAAGAGACCCTGTCCAAGTGTCAACCAAAATTATATTAACAACTCAAGTAAGTATACTTTCTATTTTAACTCTTATAATACAATTTAAAATCGTTCCAGTATGTATATCATATGTTCAAAGCATGAATTTCAAAGTATGTATCTTTGAAGCACCAGAAATTATGAATAAATTGTAGAAATATATATTCTGAATATGTCTGATTATCGTTAATTCCTGAATTATGCATGCCCCACCCTTTAGAGTATTAAAATATAAAAGACTGATATCAGTTAGTTATGAAATTCGTAATTTGCTCAATACATAAAATGACAATTGTTTATTTCTTAAAAAAATGTGACTTATGTTCCGATTTCTTTATATAAGATTTTTATTAAAAACGATTTTAAAAATAGGAGGATTTTCCCGTTTACTGAGTTACAATCATATTACCCACCAACTCATACCCATCTCAAACAAGAACAAAGAAAAGATAAAAACTGATTAGCAAAACCAGTTCTGGAATTGGTGAAGAAGAACCACCCATTTATGCAGTTCTATTATGTAATCTATTGCGTTAGACTTCTGTCATCATTTTGATTTTGTAAAGACAATGTAATTTCAATATAATGAATGAGTAGACTGATTATATTTTTGAAATTGTTCTTCTGAGATTTGCCGTTTTTGAATGAATAATTTGGAAACAACGTCGACGTCGATCGCCTCAGGCCTGGGGCGTGACAATAACTGATATGACAATGCATACATTTGACACTGTATAAGTGTACCAACAGCGTCACGTCAAGAGAAAAAAGACAAAAATTGAAAACATAATAAAAATAGTCGACTAAAAATGGATATTTAACATTATAATTAACAACACTACATAGAAATAAATATATATACCTACTATTCCAATTTGTTCATTTATATAAATCAATGTTGATGCTACCGTTGGTGTTGTTACTAGCTAGCTCATTAAGAATTTTAAAACTACCGACTCAAAATAAAAATATTTTAAAGTAGGCATTATAAAAATTCGATCTATCCGCAAAAGCGTGCCAGCTAACTAACGTGCCATTTAATTACAATAAATTTTATGTGGAGTATGTGACACCATTTCCTATAATTATTTCGTGCTGCTATCTCAATTCTTAATAATTTCATATTGATATTTATATTTTTTATATACGTACACACCATCCCTAAGGCAAAACAAACACTTTTGACTGTAATCCTTGGCCGAAAAGTCTGTTTAAGGCAAAACAAACACTTTTGACTGTAATCCTTGGCCGAAAAGTCTGTTTAAACACATTTTTTAGTTAGATTTCCACGCATTCATTCATTCTACCGGAATTTAATTTCAACGATAATAATATAAAAAACATATATTAGAATGTAAGATACGTCCATTAATATAAAATTAGTAGTAGATATCTTGTGTGACAAATTCGAGGATTCATAGAAAGATCAACCCGATTAATACTTATAATGAAATTTAATATTTTTACGTAATTTTTTTCATGAGTTTGGTCGTTTCGAATGTCCTCTCATAAAAATAATATGTAAAACGCTTTCACAAAAGTTTTTGTGTATAAAATTTCCATGACAAATGAAAAAAAAGAAAAGATATATAAAGCTTTAAGTTATTTCTATATTTCATATTATTTCTGTCCCCGACGGAATAACTTGCATAAAAAGAAATATTCCACTGCTCTAATGATAATGGATAAGGTGCGTGTCATATATATATATATATATATATAATATGCTTCTTCATATCCATACATATTGGCTCCAACTTCCCCAGAATCTCCTTTCTCTGCACGAAATTTCGTTCGACTGCCGATTCAAATTCAAAAGAATTTATTATATCCGTTTTCATCGAAAACAATGGCTGAATTTAAACCTCAACAGAAGAATTCTGCTTCAAAAGCAATATCTCCAAAGCACTTCTATGATGAAGAGAGCTGGAAAACACCAACTAGCATTCAGCGTGCATGGTTTGCAAGCGGGTGCACAACACTGCTAATTTCTGTAGCCAAATCCTTGATAATGATTTCCCGTCGATCAACGGGGCTCCGCAGCTGGATCGACCCCGTCGTCGCAGCCATCGTGGGCTACGTGCTAGGGGACCTCGGCACAGGAATATACCATTGGGCCATTGACAACTACGGCACGGCCAGAACTCCCGTTTTCGGGTCCCAGATCGAAGGTTTCCTCCGTCACCACGACCATCCGTCAGCGATAACGAAGCGCCACATCGCCACCAACCTCTACGTTGGGGCGGCGGGTTTCACCATTGCCGTGTTACCAATGAACATATTTTGCACCAACCCGAATTTGCTAGCCTTTTCTGCTGCGTTCTTGGGTTGCGGGATGTTTTGTCAGCAGCTTCATGCATGGTCTCACACCCCAAAAGGGAAGCTTCCGCGGCTCGTGGTGGCCCTACAAGATTCCAGGGTCATTCTGCAACGGGCAGAGCATGCGGCGCACCACCACCCGCCTTTCGACAGCCATTACTGCATCGTGAGCGGGGTTTGGAACAGGTTTTTGGATAAATACAAGATTTTCTGGGCGATGGAGATGATTTTCTTCTTTATTTTTGGGGTTAGGCCAAGATCATGGAGTGATTTCAATTCCAAGTGAACTGTTACATCTTCAAATTCAAGGATATACATAATACATGTGAATTCCGGCTCTTAATATAAATGTAGTCATGAAAATATACGATTAATTATGTTGTACTATAAAGCATTCAAATAATTTCTTATACTGTTCAATCAATTATAATATTTTATCCTTCCACTTTATACAATTTATTATTTATCTAAGCAGGTCTGATTTTTAGAAATTTTAATGTAAACCCTATTAATAATCTATTCACGATGAATTTGGTTTGGTTAAACTTATACCGATATGTCCAGGTTATATATTTAACGATTTAATCGAACACTTTCTCAGATGATCATGCAGGAAGCCGGCGATCGATTATCACGTTTTTTAATCAAATTTTTTCACTGTTTTTTTAAAAATTGCCACATCGTCTGATACATGTCGATCGGTTTTTAGTTATTTTACCTAATTTAGAATTATTCCAATTTAAGAAAATTTAAAACTCGAAGCTCCATGACTCAAAGAACTCCATGCTTGATGCCAGAAATTAAGGTTTTACAATGTAACTCATGTGTTTTAAAATTGCGATTCTTCCTACCATTAACCCTACTTCTCTGTGTGTTTGAGCCTTACTAGGAATCGACATAATGTCTAAATTAATATCCTCACCATCAATTATATCTTTATGTAAAATCGTAATTAATGTTAATTTCCACATGATATATATTAAATAGAAAGTATATATGAATCAGCATATACATCATTAATAAATTAATCATTAAATATATATATTTAGTAAACTAGGCAATTATATCTCCCCAAAAATCATTTTCCAACTATTGTACTCGTTGCAATCTATGAATATTTTAAAATGTATACCAAACACCATGTTTCGATCCTTAATTTTTCTAGTAATTACGATTTACGAACTAGCTAGACCAGAAAGTTTTTGTTATCAAACGTCCGCTGCAATAGAAATTAATGTATATAGTTAATGAAGATAACTTATTTTAATCTTTTGTTTATATAAAGAAAACAACACGTAAGATATATACCACACCAAACTATGCAAGGAACTTANATATAATTTAATTATTATTATTATTATTATTATATATTATAATGTATCTACGCTACATTATTCTGTACGCACTATATATATAATTCAAGCAAGAGTCTCAAAATAATTTTCTTTGCCTCTACAATATGCATGCCCTTTTATTTTGCAAAAAATCCATTATCATGACACGCTAACGGTGAAGAACATAACAAAATAAAAGTGAAATACAAAATCAGATCAAGAAAATTAATTATTCCAACATAATATAGTTTTGTATAAAAAATTTAATATCTATAGAATTGTATCCTTTATTGAAATTATATATATAATCATGCTTTGTAATGCTAGCTATCTCTATCTGTCTTGCAATTTTAGTCTCGTTTTCGATGTGGCATTGATATAGCTTCAACGTGTTGCTGATGTGTGTAGACCCGATGAAAAATGACTAGAATTGAAAAATATAGAAATAAAACTGACATTTGACTACATAAAAATTTATATCAAAATCACAAATAATATACATAAATAAAGTTGTAATTTTCCCTGCGAACGTGAACCTCGATCCCAATTACCATATGATTTTTTGTTGGACTACATGGGCGAGATTATTCAATATAACTTTTTCTCCATTGGATTATATATACATCTAGCCATGCTAATATCAGTGTACGTATTTGAATCGCATGAATCTGTATGCTGGAAGAAATAATTATCAAGGAGATTAATTCTCGTGGTTCAGGAAATGACCCTATATATTCTTCATGAAACACAATAATCATGCATGGAGTTGTATTATATATAAAATATTAATTAGTAGATCCCTTATATATTATTACGGGACATATGTTTAGATAGGACTGTCACGAGTTAGTATGAACCAAGATTGATCAACTGGAATTTTGAGTTCCAATTAGAGAAAATTAATGAGATTTTTGGTCCATTAGCTTGTCCATTTTTTCTTTTCGTTTTAGTTTATTAAATTTTCAAAATTTGATTTTTGTATGCTAACTTTTAATTTTCAGCTATTTTGATCTAATCGTTGACGTAACATCTTGATAAGTCATTATTTCTAAAGTCACATAAGAATTTGGACCAAAATATTCAAAAATTAAAGTTAATGTACCCAAAATCAAAATTTTTATAAAATTTAATAGACCAAAACAAAAAAATAGACAAGTTCATGGAAAGAACGATTGATTATTAACCGAGGAGCACATAGCGGATGTGTATATATCCTCGTTATTTGTTAATATTTAATTCCAATTTTTGAAAAATACTAGCTATTGATAATAGCTTTTAGGCTTCAAAAAATAATTTTTAATTAAATTTATTTCTTCTTAATTGGGTAATAATTTGTATCGGTTTTAGTTTAAAGTACACTAAAGTTATCTATTAATTGTGTGTGTGTCGAGGTGTTAGTTATAGTTAAAGTTGAGGTCCCAATATACATTAATTTTAATAGATTTGGTGAATCTGAAGGAATATTTTTGTGATAAAGAATATTGAATGTATTTGAATCATATATGCATGGCAACTAATATTCATGATTTATTGTTTGAATCATATTTAATATTTATGGTAATTAATTAATTTTTTTGAGAGAATGCTCGCGTAGAAAAAAGTAACTAGGAGAATTATGGAGTCTGGGCGATTTTGCAAACATGACCTTGATTAAACTATTTAAATCATAATAAATAAGGTAACCAAAATATATTGTACGTATTCTAATATTAATGATTTCTTCTTCGAATCATATATATTTATAGTAACTACTTAATAAAGATTAATGGATGGTCGTCGAGAAAAACTAGGAGAATTATATATATATATAAATATATATATATATATATATATGCTCAAACGTTATTCATAGAACAACGTACGTATATACGATATGGGCTTCGGACGTTTCAAAGAATACACTCCTCCATATTTCATCACACAATACACAACAAACATAGTCCCAGTACCCCATTATTCTTCTTCTATATCAGTATACCATGAGTTTCAAGTAATCTTCAGGTTTACTGGTAGACACCGCTATCGTCAATGGATTATATGGCAAAATTCGACGGCGTTAGATCCATGGGCACGGAGTTGGAACGAATTAAGTCCGAAAATGATCAAGTCCACCCAAAAAGAGAGAATGTTCCGTGCACTGAATCGAGGTCTCGTAGGTTTTCGTTTATCGATTTCGGATCGAAAAACCCTGGCCATGAAGGCAGTAGAAGAGGCCTGGAACACTCTCGTCACCAGACCCATGTCCAACATGAAGTTGCACCTTCACATCGATTTTACTCTCATCCACAAACAAATTGCTAATAGGAATACAAACCATCGTGTGGATATCCGAGATTTGGAGCGTGACCCCGTCTATCACGTTACTTTGTTTAGCCGTGAAGATATTAGCCGCCAAGCATCCATCGAATCTTTGAAGAATGAGATTATTGTTGATACAAGTCGTGGGACGACCTGCTCAATCTGTTTGGAAGACTTCGTGATTGGTTGCGACAAGGGCGTATGTATGCCGTGCTCCCATATGTTTCACGGGGATTGCATCACAAGATGGCTCAGCACTAGTCCCTATTGCCCCCTCTGCCGCTTTAATTTGAGATGCCAACCTCGACCTACAATTGATCGCATATTTTAGTTTCGTTTGCTACCTATTCAGTTATTCATGATTGATATATCCATGCAATATTAATATTAGGTAGACAACAAATTAGCACTGTTATACAAGTACTGCATGACACTAATAACATTGATTTAGTTAACACAAACTTATAATAAATACATTCTGCATGCTTAAGGTTTAATTTGTTTTTCAATTTCTGTAAACAATATTCTTGTTCACAATATTACCGTATATATATTTATATATATATGTTGCAAATTTTGGAATTCCTTGTTGATCGATCTCAAATCTATTACCTATATAAAAGAGCCAATCTTTTTAGAATTGTGAATTGTCTTTTAAGTCCTTCATTAATAATTACTAAATTTTAATTAATTATTAATATTAATCTATTATCTATTATTACCTATATAAAAGAAATAATCTTTTTAGAATTGTGATTTGTCTTTTAAGTCTTTTATTAATATAATTAATAAATTTTAATTACCTATTACCTATATAAAAGAGTCAATCTTTTTAGAATTGTGAATTGTCTTTTAAGTCTTTCATTAATAATTACTAAATGTTAATTAATTATTAATATTAATCTATTATCTATTATTACCTATATAAATTATTACCTATATAAAAGAGACAATCTTTTTAGAATTGTGATTTGTCTTTTAAGTCTTTTATTAATAATTAATAAATTTTAATTAATTATTAATATTAATTCAAAAATACATAATCTATTTATTTCTATCACCCATATATTAATGAATTTTAATTATCTATTACCT
>NC_133311.1:19910936-19941904 GCF_012295235.1 Primulina huaijiensis | reverse complement strand
CCAAATGAGGTATTTCTTTAAAAGATTGAGTTGATTTGTGTAATTGTCGGAATTTTCGTTCCATTTATTAATCGTATATTGGTTTTTTCTAACTTTAATATTGTCTTGTGTATTATTTTATAACTAAATTATATTATATTATATATTATAATCATTACATCATATAAGTTTTGCGCATCAATTTAAGGAAAAAAACATTTCAAACAATTGTATACATGATTATTTTCCTAAATAATTTAACCACTCACTTTAAAAAATCAATTTAATAGTATTATTATTTTAAAAATTAACAACAATGAAATTTAACAGATAAAATCGTTTCTAATCTTCATGATTACACCAAGTGCTTTAATTTAACACATATAAATATCCTCAGTGCTAAATAGATTATTATAAAGATTTCACTATATTCAAATATTCATAAACAAATCAAAACATATTCAATTATCATAAGTTTTGTAATGTGTAATTAATAAACAACTATTATATATTTAATTGTATATCACATAATTAGTCTAACGAAGATAATAATTGAGGTAGCTGAAGAGAAAAATCAGAGATGTCAATGAGGTGGGTATGGGGCAGGTATGGCTAAACCCAAGACCCATCCCATGAATAAAAATTTAACCCATTACCCGCCCCACCCCCATTAAATATTCTTCGGACCCGCCCCACCCCGAATACGAAATGGGGCCGGGTAGACCCGCGAGACCCGTGAGACCCGAATTTTTTTTTAATGAAAACAGTAATTGTGAAGACCAAAGAATTTGAATAGCCACATTTGAAGAGCCATAAAGCCAAGCCTTTAAACCACATTTTCAAGCCATGAATTCAAGGAGGAATTTGAAGAGACATAACAACATGTTAATGGTGTTTAAGGCCATCAAGAAGGCCATAAACATGGATGTAATGGCCTTGAATGAGAGCTTTTTCACCTCCCTTCCATGAGCCTATAAATACCATGCATGATGACCAAAAAGAAGGCACAAAACATTCACAACATTCTGAAAATTTCAGCAACTCATTCTTGTCCATTTTCGAAGCACCGCAGTAGCCGAATTCTTGTCCGGTTCGACGCAGTCCAGCATCTTTCGTGTTCGAATTTTAGTTGTCTTTCCCTCAAATCTTTGAAGATTATCATCAAGTAAGTGGGCTTTTGCTATATATATTTCTTTGTAAGTGGGTTTTTGTTATACTTTTACGTACACTTGCATTTCATAAGTGTACTACTTGATATATATATCGACATACTTGTTCTTCGTAAGTATGTCCACATTTGCTCAAAAAAAAAATTAAGTATGTTTCTTGAAATTCGATCGGCATGATATATTCGTTCCTATTTGTTATGAAAATCTTTGAACAATTTGTTGATTGATATTCGTTATAATATTTGAAAGCATGTTTGAAATCTTTGAAATGCACTGTAATGATTCGAATTAGAAATGGCAAGGAAATTCCGATATTTGATATGTTTTGTTTAAGGCCCTGATGCGGTGGGTTATAATAACCGTTCTTTTGGCCTCGCCCCTTAGAGGAGTAACATATAGGGGACTGATCAGTAAACCATGAAAAAGGAGATGATTTTCAGTGCTATGTTTGTATTTTGTTCATATTCGATTCAACATGCTTAAGATTGAGATTATAATAATGTATTCGTATAATTATAACCTTGATATTCGTTATGCCCGATCGACCCCCATTTACTGAGTATTTTCTAAGTACTCACCCCTTACATTCCCACCCCCAGATAAGAACGAGAAACAAATCGAAGATAAAGAACAAGAACACTTTTGGGGATAGTGATGAAGTCAATCCAATTCAAGACCAGTATGATCATTGTCTCTTAGTTATATTATCGTGTTTTACGCTTCCGCATTTCGTTTTAATCGTATTGTAAAGACGATTGTTGATTTATGTAATAGACTGGCTTTTGGCTATTTCATGTACTACGTGGCTTGTTGTTAAATGATTTTAAATTGTTAAACAACGCCGATGACACGTCTCGATTTCGGGGCGTGACAGTAATCTTCTTATCACATGACTGAATTATAAAACAAACAAGGCTCTAAATACAACACAATATAAAACTAATTCATATCTTCGACCACATTTAATAATAACAAAAAAATATTTTCACGACATAATGAATTATATAAAAAAAAGAGTTACTAGCTCTCCAAAAAAAAAGTCTTGACATCCCCAAAAATAAGTCATAACAGAATTTAAACATATCAATATAAAATCAGCGAGTAAGCATTATTTCAGACACATTCTTCAGGATCATCTTCCTCTTCAGCAAGAATGGTGGGACACATTGGTAAATTACTTGAAGAATTACCTACAAAATTAAAGAGAGAAAGTACATTGAAAATATAAAACTGTAATTTAAAACCGTAAAAAATGTAATTTAAAAAAAGAAAGTACAGTAACAAAATTGAAATGAAAGTACAATAACAAAATAAAATAGTGATTTATTTACCTTCCACCTCACCCTAAAATCATCTTCGCGAGCACATCAATGACTCCAAAGTAGTTGGATTAAGCCTACTACGATGCTGACAAACTATTCTTCCACTGTTGATAAAAGCAGATTCAGATGCAACAGTTGACACATGAATATCTAAAATATTCTTAGCCATTTTCGGTAAATTTAGATATTTGACCCCATTTGACTTCCACCAACAAAAAATATCAAAATGTTGAGTTCGTGGCAAGATAATTTCTTCCAAATACATATCCAACTCGGTTAGGAATTTTGACGCAACTTGGCTTGAACTTGAAGCCACAAATTTATCGTACATATCTAAAATATTAATATCAGATGCATCAATATTAGAAACAGATGAAGTCCCATCAATCCCTGAACCACCACTATTTTCCAATGATTTTGTTGTCTTGAATTGGTAATCAACAATAAATCACAACAATTCTGTCGAACTTCATCAACTTTTGATTGTGATCTTTCATCTTAAATTAGGGAAAATAAAATTCAACAAGCTTCATTTTATATCTAGAATCCAATACAGCAGCAACCCCATCATAATATGACAATTATCCCAATATTTATCATATTTATCATTTATACCCACATATATGAGGCGGGTATGGGGCGGGTATTATAGGACCCATGACCTGTCCCATAGCCAGATGGATCTGAAAAATTGGACCCGAGACCCACCCCATGACCCATTTAGTATGCCCAAACATGCCCCAGACGGGGCGGGTCTATTGCGGGTTTGGGTAAAACCCGGATCCATTGACATCCCTAAGAAAAATAGCTAATATTAATGAAATAAATGGAAATTACTTCAAAGCCAATAGTTAATATCATTTGTCACGATGTTTATTAACAATTTTAAATCAGATTCAATCCTATACGACAGACCATGCACCAACTTCACTAGCCAAAGAAAAGTTTTACACGTCCGTAGTAAAGACATACTAACAATGACAAATCTTGATGTGATGCTGATTGATATATTCCGACATGATCAAAAAAATATAATAGTCAAAGTATTTATTATTCGACAAAGATATCAAATTTCAACAAGACATAACTCAAAGACTATTCAAAAGTTAACTTTCAAAAATGCACAAGTGACTACTTTTCAAATGCTATATTTATTTAAAACAAAGAATATCATTCTTTTCGGACCACCAGTTATGTACTAACAATATGAATATGGAATTACAGGAAACTATGGTACATGGTTTGATTTTTTCAAATGTTATTCAACAATTTGAGCAGCTTTTAAAGTGTAACAAAAGTTACTTATATGAAATCCATTCGTTAAGGAAATAAATTCTTGTTATCCAAATGTAAACTCGAATATTGAGTTGATAATGCGGAAAAAAACTTTAGTCACTGAGTTGCAAGAAGCCAAATTTAGGCAAACTTAATTTTCGCTTCAGAGAATTTGATCATTTAGCAAGTAATTCAAGTTACACTAATGATTAAAGCATGTTTCTATTTTATTTATTTTGATATTTACGTATATTTTTTTAATCGAATAATATAATTATGCACATGTATCATTGGCATCATCAAGAAGATTCGATCATTAAATAATTTTCAAAAACAAGATGACATTGTTATTCACCTGAGGGAAGTAGTTTTGTTCAACACTTTATGAAGCTGAATATCGAGATCGTCCCAAGGTATTGCAACTATAATTAACTTTACACGCTTAAAAACATTTAATTATTTTGTATACTTTCTCACAATTAATTTTTCAAGTACCAGATAACAATACTGATTCAAGATGAAAATGAAATAACTAGGGTGACGTTGTTCAAAGAGATTGCTGAGACATTTATTGGTTGCTCTATCAAAAAATAATTGACATGCATACTAAGGTGAATTAAAATATTTATTTGAATAATATTATAATAATCCAATACATATTGCCAATAACTACAAATTTTATATTGCATAAAAAATTAATTTGGAGCATTTAACAATATTTGATCAACCAAGAAAATAAGATCATAATTTTATTTTCAAATTAGACAAGTCTGTCTCGACTAAAAATGGAATATTAACAACAATAATTGTGGATGGATTTGAGAAACCACAACTCAAGAGAAATAATAATAAAAAAACAAAGAACTGAAACATCAATGAAATACAAAATGAAGATAAGTAAAGAACGAACGCAAACAAAAGGACAAAACAAGTACAACATGAAGATAAGAAGACAACAAACACTAAGGAAATGACAAAACCACAGAAAAAGAAACAAAATTTTTCATGTTTCAAAGGAGAAACCATAAAAATTCAAGATAATGAAAAAATAGACGATTTCATTAAAATGATGAGAAAATTTAGACAAAACAGTCACATAGAGATGACCCAAAAACTGAAAATTAAATAAGAAAAAATTTGATACTGTTTTTTTATATTATGAATTTTCAATAGAAAATGGTTCTTTCGATTTCATTCAATATAAGTGTTTTATGTTCACTTACTCGTTACAACATTTATCCACCACGTGCGTTCCACCACGTGCAACGCACGTGTTACTTGCTAGTATATATAAAATTGTGATGGTTAATTTTTTTTATAGAATTTTGAAATCCTTGTTGATCTCTTAATTAGAGATAGGTTTTTTTATCGAGTTTGATCGAATCCCTGTACGTACTCTAAGAGTTGCGTTACAGTAAGGGATTAATTGGGTTACTTAACATGTAATTAAGGTTTTATTTACAAGTTCTATGTTTTACTTAATTGGCCAGAACACTCGCTGTTATCCTATGCATGCATGCATGCTTAATTTTTAGACGAGCAATGCGTTAATCATGTAATTTCCAAATTAATTAATGACGACAAGTGTCACGCCCCGGAACCGAGACGTGTCATCGGCGTTGTTTAACAATTTAAAATCGTATAACAACAAGCCACGTAATACATCAAATAACCAAAAGGCAGTCTATTACATAAATCAATAAGGGTGAAAATTCTTCGTCGTTGCAACAAGGGTTTCAAAAGAAAACAGCTTTTGTTCCTGTGCTGCAATTCTCTCCAAGTCGTCCTCGTCTTGGCCTTGGGAAGTGGATCAAACATTAAAATTGAAACAGCGGCAAACGATTGATGATATGCTATTAATTCATATTGAAGAAATTACCTTTGCTTGCGTTGGATAACCATAGCTTCGATCACCAGGTGCTGGAAAAAGCCTTTAGATTTGGTCATTCTGTCATCCCTTGAACATCATCAACATAATAATTGACGAAATATTTCTAATTTCTCTCTCTGAACGTCGACCTTCTGAATCATGATCAAGAAGCTTTATTTAAAATTTAAATAATGTATTCCTAATTCGCTTTTGCGCGTGAAATTGACTTTGATTTGTACGGGTGTTGAATTTGCATGGATTGAAATTGAAATTCTAAGCCTGCAATATACGGTCTAGCAATTTCATATCATACTTAAAAGTGATCAATGTATTATTGTGATTTTTTTAAAAAAAATATTGCCCTGAAATCCTCGCCCAATGTTTAATTTTATGCGTGTCTCAAAGGTAAAAACAAATCGAATCACTCACGCTCGGTCAAAACTCGAGCTCGAGCTCGAGCTAGGTTTGACCTAGGTCGAGTAGCTCAAGCCCATAATCGATTCGAGCTCGAGTAATTTTTTAGTCTGCTCGAGTATCTCGCGATGTAATTGAAATCGAGTTTTTCACGCTAGAGTAATTCAGTACATTATCGAGTCGAGTCGAGTTTCAACAACACTTTTAATTTTTTTTTTTTAAATTTGGACCCCAAACAAAGATCGAACTATCATTGCTATTATTTTATTCAAGTTTGCGTGTTTCTTTGTAATGATATAACAAGAAGGAACCAATATCAGCTTGAATAAACTCAAAGATTCCGTGGCTGAAATTCGTGGTTTGGAAGTTCAAGCTGGAGCGCTTCTGGGGACTGTAGGATTGTGTTGCATGTGCACACTTTCTGGTTTGTTAACATATTTTTTTATCCAGATTATTTATTGTGGATCGATGCGGATACAGGTTGCAGAGCCAGCTTTGGCAGTCAGGAGTGAACGATGAAGAGGATTTGATCTCGGTTTTGATCCAGTTGGGAATCGCAGGTTTCATGTATTTCATTGTCGCTCCGGTAAATGATATCATACTATGAAATGGATCAAGAAAGTGTTTGCAGGGCTTCTCAACTTCTACGTAGAATTTTCAGACTTAAAGTTTGGAAGAACACTATCTAATAGAAGCTGGAACACGTTGGTTGGTAATTAAAAGTATTTGTAATTGTGCAGCCCATCATCATCATGAACTGGCTTCTGGTTAGATGGTACAGGAGAGGCCTACATGGAAATGTATCTGCAGTTCATGTTCGTTTTCATGTTCTATCCGGGGTAAGTGTCCTCCCTACAAAATACGGGCATCCATTTGTTTTCAAGCATGAAACGTGATTGCTGAATAGATGAGCTTGAAAGGAAAATGATGATAATTAAAATTCAGTCAGCTAAAAGTAGCAATGTTTTTCTATGTGGAGGGTATTACACACACGACACGACCTACATAATTCTCATTCATATCTCAAGTCTCGGTGCCTCACTTCCTAGTGGTGAATATAAATTTCGTTCAAACTAACTGCATACGACAATGCTTGTGATTAATTTCCGGTAAAACAAAGCAAATTTTTTTTTTTTTTCTGTCAAATTCTGGACTCGAACAGAGTCCGTCCACCCATTTTACGCAGTCGTGTTCATCTCCCATTTTACAGAATCGATTAATGCCACACACATATCAAATATTCTTAAGTTAATTTATACACGCCATTCATGTAAATAAATATAAATATAAATAATAAATAAAAGGGAAAAAGAACAATATGAAGAGAGGATATAATATCCTAATCTACAGGACACCCCAACACAAGGACGAACGCCGACAGCTGGTACAAGTTATCAATTAGAAAAAACTAAACAAAATCTAATTCACAAAATTGACAGACTTCCATATTTTCTATTCGAGTTAACCCAGTATCACTTTGTGTTGCATCAAAACCTATAGCTCTTCCGCCACTTTATTTCAGGCAAATATAGGATTAGTGTTCCGGGGGTTGAAGGAGATCAGAAACTCTTTTTTTTTTAATCACCATTTCGTTCAGAAGGATTGCTGGGCGTTCAATAGGACTGTTAACTTGTTCCAATCCAACACATCCAAGCTTGGATAAAACACGGCGGCTCCCACAGCTAGTATCACAACAGTAACAGCCATGATTTTCACACAACCACGGCCACTTGATAGCCTTCGTAATATTGTCTTACAATATTTATCTGCATCCTTGAAGAAACCTTGGCGAGCATCGTCAGTCAATGCTATTTCATTCTGTAAATTGAAACGGTTAATTCATGAGTTCAGCCCAAATATAATATCATACTCGTACTTATTGCGAGGTAAGAATACAAGCAAAATCATGACAATTATCCGACAAACCTTCTGTCTGAAACCTTTCAAAGTTTCGGTGAGTGCTTAAAGAGAAGACCGTTTAGAAGAAAAAATCTTCCACTCCTCATCAAGCTTCCTCAAGACAGTAACACTGGCCTCTATGTTTTCAACGTAAATCTTGTCCTGTCAAAAGTAATTTTATACTATCAATGACGGAGGTCCAAAGGTTGAACAAATACAGGACTACAGGAGTTAATGAATTTCAAAAGGAATAGGGTCCTGAAAACCTTTTCTCGAGTAAAAGGACACCAGACATTTGACAGAAATCAAACAAACTTAGATGACAAATATAACAATCAGTTTCAAGTCATTTTAGAAAAGAAACTCGAACATATACTTTTACCAAACCATTCATATGAAACATAAAAGCTTACCCACTGCTTGTAGCAATCAAGATTCTGAGTCAAACACCAGAGCATGAAGATACTTGTTGCTTCCTGAGCTAGTGCTGGGATTCCTTGGGAACATCATTTTTCAAAAGTTCTTCAGAATTCTCGAACACTTTAGAAAGAATCGCATAGGTATATATCACTTCCAGTTAAAGATTACCTCCTCCAACCGCTTTCACAGAGAAAGTTTGTATCTGCAGCGAGGTCTGCTTCATGGCTTTGCTTCCAGGAGAACCAGTAGGAGCAACCTCTTTTAGAATGGGGTAGAATGCCTCAATTCTTTCAGTAGCCTATTATACAGAATCAGCGATAAAAATCTGAACCATCTGGAAAACAGAAGCACAAAGAGAACTTGCCAGAACTGCTTGACACCATGCAAATGTCCTCTACAATGCCTACCCATGGATTGAAATTTTTTTGCTGTGGGTTCCAGAAACAAATTTTATACACTTATTCAGAAACGTTCTGAATGATCCTTAAAATGTTTCAAAAACTTGTTTGATACTCTGTAAAATTCAATATACAAGCACTGTTTATAAATAGTATAAAGTGAAAACAAGCTATCCATTAACTTTTGTCTTCAAAAGAAGAAACAAAATTAGCTTTAAATTTGTAGGTGAAAACTGAAAATATGCGTCTACAATAAATTAATCAGTTTTTGAAACTACCAGACTTTTGCTTTCTTTCGCCTGGAAGAAAGAAAAGTATCAGTCATGGTCTCATGGAGGTGGAAATGTTAAACTTACCTTAACTCGTGCAGGAGAAGCAGGAAATTCTAAACGTAACAGAAGGTCCAGTGATTCCGGTGCTATCAAGCGCTCCCCTTTTCTAACAGCATTGTTCAATAATACAACGCGAGCTTTAGGTGCAGCCAGTATCCTAAGGCATGGATCAAAGGATTTATTAATTCAAAGTAAAACATTATTAACCCAAAGCACAGTTAAGTATCAATTGCAGTAACTAGCAAGTGCTGAAAAGAATAAAGACATTAAACCTTTCAACTAGCTGCAAAACCAAGTCCCTACACTGTGGGTTAGACCCTGATTTTCCTCCAAGAATTGGCAAAATATGATGTGCCCATAGGTACAATCCAACAGCCAGATCTCCTTGACAGGCCTACACAAATGGGTTAAACTTTAGTATGAAATACAAATGTCAAAAGGAACAGGGATCAAGGAGTAGCTCTTATCAGAACTAATTTCAAAGAGGATAAACATGATTTACTCACCTGAACAATCATCCATATAATAAATGGAAGCTTATCTTGTCCTTGATATTTCGAATTTTGCATGAATTTTGGTAATACAGTTAGCAGTACATTAGGCTTCCGCCTTGATACCATTGCTAATACTAAAAAGA
This sequence comes from Primulina huaijiensis, assembly GCF_012295235.1. Lineage (NCBI taxonomy): Eukaryota > Viridiplantae > Streptophyta > Magnoliopsida > Lamiales > Gesneriaceae > Primulina > Primulina huaijiensis. Next base: position 19,932,189 of record NC_133311.1, on the reverse strand, counting down.
TGGCAAACTGCAATATCAACATTCACTCAATTAGTATGTACCAGAAGGCTAGATGAGATAACAACGCTCAGAATCAACAATATGTTATGGTATGCTGTTACTAGGAAGTCAGCCATGCCACTGAATTGAGTGATTAAGCAGGAATACTGATTCCCAAGAAAAATCTATTAATAACAATTCCCTTGATAAAAATACAGATCTTGTTCAAAACTGATCAGTCGGATGTACAACCAATATTAGCTAAAAATAGGAACGTAGTCGATAATATGAAGTTTAACAATCTAGCAAAAAAATAAACCTTCTCATTAGTTAGGGGTTCATTTTTTATTCAGGAGGTAACACAAGGGCAATGATGTAGCTATATCTTTCTCCATGCATGTGCAACCTGAGAAACATAATGCCCTAGCTCATAATCATCAACAGGAATGTGCTTCAAGTAAACTTCAATATATCATAAGTCACACCCGGAGAAATTTTGTTACAAAATTTGGAATGTCTCATGACAAGAGAACTCACAGAATATTATCAAACATTATCCAAAAATTATTTAACAACAATAAATACTCCTTCGATAATACCTCCCATATTGAATAAGCATGTGCACAGTGCCAAAAAAATGAACCTTGGATGTATTTGTTTTTGCACTAAAAGTGATGGCTAATGATGTCACAAGGTGTAACTTTTAAGTACAGATGGTATTTGTAGAAGAAATTTGTCATGTAAAACAATAGTTATTCAGGGAATTTCAAACAAAAGAGATCTTTACAACTGCCATTAGGAGAGAACAATTAATTGAATGCGATACAGAAAAAGGAAAAAATCAATCATACATACCTGAGACTTTGAGGATGCTGGCTGAACTCCTTTCCTTGAGCCCTTAGGCCCCAACAATTGGGTTACCAAGCCAGCGAGAATTCCGTCAAATGACCAGCACACAAAGGTCCCCAAAGCATCATAGGAGAAATGATTGATCCAGTCAATCGAGGTCTTGTAGAGCTTCAGAAATGTAAGAAACGGGTACCTGCTTGTAAGAAATAAAATAATTGGTGGACTTAAATACCAACAAAAAACTTAAAAATGAAAAGAAATCAATGCTACAAACACTGATACCACACAGATAACATCAAGTTCTAATCCATATAACCACGAGAAATAGTGGCAGGCAAATATAATCGGATAACACAGTAAAGAAAGATCGTTGATTTTAAAACACAAAACCACCACCCAAACTTTACAATCAATATTTGACAACTTTTGGGGCAGGAATTCAAAATCTCGCAATTACAAGAGACGTAATAAAACTGCATATTTCACCAAAAGCACCAAAAAATACTAGAGACTCCCTCAGAGAGAACGGAAATAAATATCGATGCTCCATAAGGTGTTTCCAGATTTTCACTAAAAAATATAGTAAAGAGGGACTAGGAAGGTGAAATGTCTCAAAATATTTGTATTTTACTCCTCGCAATTCTCACCGAAGAGGGTATGGGGACCTCAAGTAAGGTTTCGGACTTGAGTAAAAACAAGTTATTGGGAGATCATGAATATAGCTTCAATTCTCAATTCAAGATTCTTGTAGTCTTGTAGTTAGTAGCGGTTTTTAATGCAAACACTTCCTTCCCCTTTGACCAATTAGTAAAGCTGGATAAATTTGAAAAACTATCCATGAAAAAGTTTCCGAATAATGTCAATTCAGCAGTACACTACCATTCCACAAACTATTGCATGATAAGATTTTCGTTGTTTCCCTACAAATATTATTGTAATTGATATAGTCACAGAGATAACAAGAATTTCTCTCAACATCCTTTTCGTTTCTTTTCAGATTACGTGTCCAGTTCGTTAGTATTGTTCTGTTTTGTAATTCTGTTGTAATAACTCCCAACGGTAAGAAAAAAGCCAGATCATTTCCCGCACTTTGTTTGTTAAAATTTCTTGATCGAGTTCCATTATATTATGATCATTCCCTTTTGAAAAACACATAGTAAACAACGCATTGAAAAAACAGCCCTCACCCACCTGATCAATTTCATCATCATTTCTTTCTGAACAAAAATGGCGAGTTCTGCAGAAGAATCGAGCAGCCGCCGTTTGTCTTCATTTTTGAGCAGCAAAAACCACATTCTGAAAGCGACCAAAAAAATGTGTGCTCAAACAGGGGCTAATGTCTTCGTCTTTCTCGAGTATGAAGGAAGAAAGGGCGGTTACACGCGCGGCCTGTCGGAGGCGGAGATAGTGCAAGAGTGGAGACAGATGGCTGCGAGAGACGGGGGAGTGTCATCTGCACAACCCATGTTGAATAAAACAGATGAAGATGGAGACATCCCAGCGGGGGTGGTTTACTGTGGGTTCACAAAACCCTGCTCTCTTGATACCACTACAGCCTGCCGCCATTGCCACGCTTAGAGATGGGGATGTGCCAAATCCGAATTGGCTTTCTCTTATTCTCTGAATAAGCGAATTAACACAGGTTCTTGAACTCAGTCTGTTTTCTGATTAAAATTCCTATTGATAAGAGAGATCGAAGGGCTACTATGTTTAGATTACAAGATACTAGTAGTTGGTGTTTTCCTGTGGTCAAAAGTGTGCGGACAAGGTTGCAATTTGCAGCACTTTCTCAGTTACCAGCAGTAACGATGTGTTTTTACTACATATAGGTTTATAAGACAAGGATCAACAAACCGCATTTGCAGTCAAACAAAGTTTCTTAAAACACCCCTTTATAGCTTCTTTTTTTTTTTTTTTTTTTTTNAATTAGAAATTATATAATTCCAAATTTTGGAAAGCATTTTCAAATTATTATCTAGATATATGTATTTCAGTACTTGTATGATTTTAAAATTCATTTATTGAAAACTTAAAAAAAAAAAAATAACAATCTCTTCAAACAATACATGAGAGTTTTGTATAGTATTTGTACGTAATATCAACTTAGACTCTGTTATAGTATATATATACTGATCATCCATGCAATATTATTGCATGTGATTAGACAACAAATTAGCACTGTTATACAAGTTCATGGCACTAATTAAATTGATTTAGTTAATACAAACTTATAATAAATACATTATGCATGCTTAAGGTTTGATTTTCAATTTCTATAGAGAAATGTTCGCACGCGGACAGAAAATGTTGTATCGTCATTGGGTTTTGTGGTTGGTTCTTGGATAAGTCCAAAATTTGATTGTATTGTCCGCATTTTTTGCATATAATTATAAACAGGAAATAAATAAAATATTAAGTGTCATAATTTTTTATTATTATAAAATTTCAATTTAGTCAAAATATTAAAAATTACCAACTGTTTATATTTAAAAATTTCGAAAATTCAAGAATTTAGATGAGTTTATAAACAATAATGGATATTTGTGGATATAATAAGTTTTAGGGAAGGTTAAAAGATGAGGATTTGGAGGTGCGTTTGTAAAATTAATTAAGGATTCACCAAATTGATTGCAAATTATTTAGTAAAGAGCTAGATTATTAATTAAATAAATAAATAGTGATATATAGATATATATTTATTGTTAAAGAAAAATCCAACGCATATTCATTTTTAGAAAAATAATGCTTTTTTTAAATCTAACTCATTTATAGAAAATTAATTTTTATATTTAATCTTATAAAAATTAGTTGCTTTATAATTTGTTTAATTAAAGTATCTACCAACATGATATTTTATATTTAAATCATATATGAATCATTACTGTTTTTTTCCCAATTAAAAGTTTGTACATATAAAATATTAATCATAAATATTACCGATGAACCGCTGATGATTTCACATATCCAATGTACATATTTGTTACCAACATATACAGATTCTATTAATTAATTCGCATTACAAATTTCATAAATATCAAGTGAATTTGAAATTTAAAAATCAAATTATAAATTTTAATTCTTTCCAGCACAGATTTAACTCATCATTCTAGATTTTTATATTATTACTGATATTTATATAGAGTACTAACAAAATTTGTTTCTATTTTTTTTTGGGTAAGTTTTGAACGAAAAATTTACACTTATTAGAAAAAAAATTGGTAAAAAATGTAGAACCTATTTTAAAAAAATTGTTGAAAAAATTCATTTTCAGTTCATTTTATCTTCTCTTCAAAATTAAAATAAAATACATTCTTTTACTATTTATATATAAAACATTAAAACTTCATTTATAATATTTTGAAAATTAAATTTAATAAATGGTAACAAAAATGGTTGGTGTCTCACCATTTTCCCAAACAAAATCCTACAAGGATTTGGTGAATTAATTTTGCTTTTTCAATAATCGTTCCATGGAATATTTCACTAATCCTCTATAAATACTCTCCTCAAATTCTTTCTTTTCATTGCAAAACTTTCACAGTCTCATTCAAATCCATCATCCTTTTCTTGAAGAAAAATTTGTGTTCAACAATGGCGGGTGCATCATCGAGCTCTTCTTCATTGCAGGCAAACTTGATCGTGGAAGAGAGGGACGAGCTGATGAGTCCTCAGAAAACGGCCGGCCATTCTTTTCATAGAACCGCCCATTTTCTTCGGCCAACAGCGGCCTCCATTCATGGCTCCGGCTTTCCTCCTGTCATTCCACCTGCTCTGGATGAAAAATTAAATCACAAGAACCTCCGTGTGGAGGTGCAGTTTCTTGGGTGGAATCACCCGCAGCAAAACTGGCAAACATGGATCGAGCAGATGCATGCTTTGCACCATTTAACATGGAAAGAATCTGGGATTTACGAAGCGATCATGAGCTCAAAATACAAGATTCATAGAAACCAAGATTTGATTTTCAGGTTTGCTGAGAAATGGTGCCCTCAGACGAACACATTCGTGTTCCCTTGGGGCGAAGCCACTGTCACCCTGGAGGATGTGATGGTGCTCGGAGGTTTCTCCGTTTTAGGTGCTTCAAATTTGACACCTATCGGGGATGACGACGAAATGAAAAGAATTCAGAAGATTTTGCTCGATGAGCGGAAGAATATCACCAAAACGACCTTAAAGAGAGCATCCCAAAGTGCATGGGTTGATAAATTCATGAACAGCGGGAGCGAAGTCGAGCACCAGGCGTTTCTTGCTTACTGGCTTTCGAGGTTTGTGTTTCCCAAGTTTGCGAAAGATAGTATTGGAGAAACAGTTATCCCTCTAGCCATCCATCTTTCTAGAGGAACGAGGATCGCGCTGACACCTGCGGTTCTTGCCAGCATGTACAAAGATTTAAGATTGCTGAAAGAGGTCCTCGATGCATCGAGAAAACCGAGCTCTAATGGTGGTTTTCTGAAGGTCAAACTCTGCGCTCCACTTCAACTTCTTCAGGTTTGGATCTGGGAAAGATTCCCCACATTGCAGCCAAGGCCCAATCCGACGCTAACTGATGACCCAAAAATGGCTAGATGGGATTTATTACAATTTGAAGTCCAAAACATATCAACTTGTATAAATTCCGGTGCTGAGCTTTTTCTGTGGCGTCCCTATTCGAGATCCGAGAATATTACTTGTCTGAATCACAAGGATAAAGCCGAATGGGTACCAACCAAGCCGGATTTAAGCCAAGATGTGATGGCGCTGGCTCGATGCTGGAGGGTGAGCGAACTTGTAGGGCCGGACGCTGACTACATAGAGCAGTACCTGCCTCATCGTGTGGCAAAGCAATTTGGAATGGATCAAGATGTACCTGGCCTTGTGCCACGTGTAAATTCTTCCCCTCAGGCCGCTTGGGAGTATTACACGAGGCCCATCGAAGATGAGAAGCTCTACATTCCTGCTCGCCTGTTTGAGTCCAATGTTACCACCAGATATACATTCTGGTGGCAAAAACTCATATCAGGTGCCGGAAAAAGGCCTGTCTTCAGTGATCATCCTCCTGGTTTTCAGCCAAAAAATAAGAGACCGCATGACTTGGAAACTGAGTCGAGAGAAAATGGCAGTGGAGGAAATGATTCAAAGGGTGCAATTGGTCCAAAATCTCTCCTGGAGGATATAGCCAACTTGGAAAAGAAATTCATCGATCTTGAGAGAAATATAGCTCTCTATAAAGAAGCCGATTCCTCCGTTGCTTTGCATGAAGAAGGGGATACCTCTTCTGAATGAAATGAGACTCCACGTTCCATTGAACTTTGTGAAATAAATGCAAAATTGATCTCACTATAAGAAAAAACAGCCCAGCCTGTTTTTTCTTCAAAATTTAGCGACGGTCTTTAAAAACCATCGCAAATTCAATTTAGCGACGGTTTATGGACCATTGCCATATAAACAGTCGCCAAATAACAATAGTTTTTTTATCTTAGAAAAAGTTTGGTAGATAAATCATTGCAATGCATAGCGACGGTTTTCAAACGAACTTTTGATAATTATATACACCACAATAAATAATTCTGATTCTTATATGTTACTTTAGATTTTTCTTTTTCAAAAAAAGTTGCTAATTTATAGCACTGGTTTTTTCAAACAAGACCGTGGCAATTATATTTGCAATGATTTTCTCAAAAACCGTCTGCGACGATGACAATAAGGAAGCTTCGTTTTTGCCATAAAAAAATCCGATGAAAATTGCCAAATAAACAAATTTATTGCAGTATGGATCTCGAGAAAAATATTGCTCCTCTCCTTAATGAAATATTACTTGATCTGTTCGTTTCGAGTACTTTGTGAACCAAATGGAAATTTTTTATTAGTGCTTAAAATAATAATCGTTTAAATAATAATTCTCGATACTTAACAAAATAAATATCTATTATGAGATAATTAATAATAAAATTTTAAATAATGATTATTTCAAATCAACATTTATTAATTCTATCTTAAATGTTGTTGGATTAATCAATTAATAAAAATTTGAAATAGCAATTGGTTCAGATCACTACTCACTAACTACCGATCGTATAAATCTTTGCATTCATTTATTCATTTGGACACGAGATTAACGTGTACGTTTCAAAATCACAAGATTCTGTACTAAGAGAACAAAATCAATCAAGAATTAATGATAAAAATAATAATATCGATCTACAAGAAAAATATACCCTGCTATACATGCAAGACCCGACCTAATATCGCATGGGACGCTTCCCATGAGGATCTGATATGGTGCTCGAATGATCTGAAGAACTTGATGTAGAGTCGAATGATTGTGAATTCGATGGACCAGATTTACCTGTAACAGATGATGATGCACCGGGTGTTCGACTCCTTCTATACCTTGAACCAGGGTATCCAGGTTTTGATGGTTCTTCAAGAGCACCCGACTTTTTCGACAAGATCATTATAACTCTACCCATGTCGGGTCGTAATTGTGGATCTGACTGCACGCAGAGCAACCCCATATGTATGCACACTGCTATCAGCTGGGGATCTGCAGAAGATGCCAATGCCGGATCCATTATTTTCAAGGCTTCTTGTTTTTTGTAAAGCTTGTATGCCTGCAGAGACGCAATATTTATTTGGGATGATTCCAAACTGGTTTACCACAGCTTTCAATGCAACTTCATGAGCACAGAACTACTAATAATAAGAAAACCAAACGAAAGTTTAATCGACATTGATACGATATTACATGAAGATATAATAATAAAGATTCCATATCACGTCCCTTCATCCCTCCCTCGGTTGGACCAAAATCCGGGATGAATGGATCCACTTTTGAGCACTCAGATCCCTTTCATATCATAATTAAATGTTTATCATTGGATAAAATTCATTTATATCATTCATTTATACAAAATTAAGTGCTTCGTTTTCACAATTGTGTATTTGAGTGTATCCTGATCACTAGAACTAATAACGAACAAAACTATGTCGACGTAAATTTTGGTTAATATTTTTTCAACTATTTATATATTTTTTAATTGTGGTTTCATAATATCGAAAGAAAGGTGCTTTCTTTAATAGGGTGAAATTTTGGCACATGTGAACCAATTTTTTGTTTTAGGGAAAAAAAGGTATAAAAAAACACAGTTTTTACCAGTATAAGTAGAAACCAACCTCAACTTTATATTCGGTTTGTGCGATTCTTCCAAATTCAAAATCTCCAAATCGAACCAATGTACTATATTTACTTTGCAATTAATATGTATTTCAAAATTAAAGTTCTTACCCATTCAAGTAGGTTCTTTGAATCAGGATCCCGGGTAAAAGGATAATTTTTCTCTCCGCTTATGAGCTCCAGAACCACAACCCCAAAGCTAAACACGTCTGCCTTAATAGAAAGACTGCCATGCATGAGATACTCTGGTGCCATATAGCCACTGTGACCAAATTAATGCCTTAATTTTTACCCACTCAGAAAATGTAGTCGGAAGGAGAACATAACCACAAAGCAAACTACCAAACTGCTATATAACAAGAGAAATTTAACTTCAAAGAGAACATACTCGGTACCAGCTACACGTGTATTATTATGTGTTTGATCTTCAGGAAAGAGACGTGCCATGCCAAAATCAGAAATCTTTGGAACCCATTTATCATCAAGCAAGATGTTGCTGGCTTTGATGCCCCGGTGTATGATACGAAAATGGGCCTGCTCGTGAAGATAAAATAAGCCCTTTGCTACACCAATTATCACGTCTAGCCGTCGCTTCCAATTGAACGCTTTGCATCTATCAGACCCTACAGAGTACATTCAGGTATCACATTTCAACTTGAGGATTATCTTCCTAGCAAAGAGTTCAACTAAACTTTGACATGGAGTACTTGGTATGGAAAATGCTCGATAGACAGGGTCATGTAGTTTCAGAACATGCATATGTCTTGGATCTCCCAGAAGAGATTGGAATTATTGGGAGAAAGCCAAAGAAGACTCACATGGATCCAATTCACGAATTGAGTGTGACAGAGGAAGTCAAGTTGTTAACGTTGGAAAAATAACCCATCTAAGCCAGACCAAATGTAGTATTTGCAGCAAGTATAGTGAGCTAAATTATGAACAAACCAACAAAGAAGCCGATCGATGCAGTGTGTTAGGGACCCAACTACTATTTGGGTTTCGATATAAACAGGCCCAAGAGTTACAAGCCTTAAAACCTTTAGAAAGAGGGAAGAGAATAAAATTGTGAAGGTAGAGACTTGTTATTCATTCTGTTATTTTGTTTCCTTGAGTGATTACTAGCTTTGGCTAGGGTAGCGATAGTTCATCTCTTGTACAGAGGATTTCCTCTGGGATCTCTATTTTCAGTTTATGATACTAAATTTTTCCGATTATTTTGTGAATTATGGTTGACAAACGGAGAGAAACTTGGGGTTCTAACAGTGTGCTGAATTCTTCCATACTAGTACTTAGAAGAGAAACTTTCACAAAGTCTTCTACATCGAGAAAACTCCAAATCATGAGATAAAAGTGTATAAAATACAGATTAGGCAAGCTCAATCAGAAATTGAACCTGTGTGGAGGATCTGGTTACACGGCGAAGTGAAAAACAAATATTAGTTGCAACGGTAGCACTGAAGCAAAGCTAAGATCAATGTCTTGTTGCTTTTGTGAAAGCATGTCTAAAAAACCTCCTCCATGAGCAAAGGATTTGAGAAGGGAAACTACTGAATAGGTGCATTGTGATTGATGACACAAATGCAAATTATGATAGCGAAAAAATCTATTCACAAAGAAAAACTAAGTGCATGGAAACCAATGGTCAGTTTATCAAAGAGAAATTGGAGGTATCTTTGTCAAACTAATCTACATTTCAACAGAACTCCTAAGGGCACGCATTTAACCCAGGAAGTACCAAACCTACCTCTCGAGAAATAAAGTTCGAGCTTTGCAAGAAAAAAAAATTCACAGCCCAACCTGAGGGGAAATATAGAATTAAGAGACTGATTCATTCTGTGTAGAATTACATGCCATTTTTCTAGGAATTTTCAGTTCTATGGTTAGCTTTCTTTCTGGCTTCTTATTCTTCCTATTTCTAGCGATTGTTTCTATTTAAAGTCTTTTTCAATTTAATATGGTAAATGCTGAGGATTCGACTTCTTGTACAGGCCATAGCATGCATACTGCCACTACTGAAAATCAATATGAAGAATTCATTTCTATAAAGTGTCAGACATCATGTATATGGAGAAATGCAAATGTATTTTATGCATCAATTCCATTTTATGTGAGTTTATTTTCACCCTATATCTTCAAACTCAAAATGTACTACCACCAAAGTCTATATTATTAAAAGACTTTGAAAAATTAATTTTCATTTGAAATTTGTTGGAAAAAAATGAAAATACAAGTTAATGTAATGAAAATGACGTAATAGCAAAGGATAATTAGTTGATTTCGAATAAAAGCAACAGCAATTGCGAGAGAAATTTTTCCTCAAGATTCCACCAACATCAATATCAATAATATCAGCATTTCATCAACATCCTGAGCCCTCGGAAAAGAAATCACTTCTAAACCCAACTTCATTTGCATCATTTTTCCAATCATAAAGCTGGCATAAAAAGTTCATGGTATGTTTATTAAACTGCCCGGTCGAATTTTCTGTCTCCACACCCGTAGTAGATGTAAACACAAAATCTGAATAGTGAAAGATAACATAAGTAAAACGAACTGAAGAACTTACCAAAAAGATGCTTGTCTAGGCTCTCATTAGCCACATATTCATAAACAAGTAAATTTTCTTCACCGTGTACACAATACCCCAACAAATTCACCACATATCTATGCTGGACACGAGCCAACAGCTTTGCCTCAGTTTTAAATTCTTTCTTCACCTGAGTTGAGTTATGCGACAGTTTTTTCACCGCTACTTCTTTTCCATCAGCTAATTTCCCCTACAAACATTTGCATACCCAGAAAGTTTTATCAACAATTCATACTTTTGTTCGTCAAATGAAGTATTTTTTTATGTTTTCTTTTGCCAAAGTGGAAGTCAAACAGCCACCGAGCTAGCTTGACTCTAGCTCAAAGCCTCAAACTTTTCCGTATGCTACAGTAGCTGTGTGATCATACCAAGCAAGTTTGAATCGTTCAACTTAAGCCCACAATTTAGAAGCTCCGTTTCACCCCCTAGGTATCAAAGGGCACTTACAGGCACTTACACAGTTCACTCCCAAATCCAAGGGCAAATGGGGGGCTTATTATCTCACCTTGTAAACCGGACCAAAAGACCCTTCACCAAGCTTCTGACTGAGGTGAAAATTCTTCGTTGCTGCAACAAGGGTTTCAAAAGAAAACAGCTTTTGTTCCCGTGCTGCAATTCTCTCCAAGTCGTCCTCGTCTTGGTCTTGGGAAGTGGATCAAACATTAAAAATTGAAACAGCTGCAAACGATTAATGATATGCCATTCATTCATATTGGAGAAATTACCTTTGCTTGCGTTGGATAACCATGGCTTCACCAGGTGCTGGAAAAAGCCTTTAGATTTGGTCATTCTATCCTTCCTTGTACATCATCAACATAATAATTAATGAACTATTTCTAATTTCTCTCTCTGAACGTCGACCTTCTGAATCATGATCAAGAAGCTTTATTTAAAATTTAAATAATAAATAATGTATACCTAATTCGATTGTGCGCGTGAAATTTGACATAGACTTGTACGGGTGTTGACTTTGCATGGATTGAAATTGAAATTCTAAGCCTGCATTACACGGTCTAGCAATTTCATATCATACTTAAAAGTGATCGATGTATTATTGTGATTTTTTTTAAAAAATATTGCCCTAAAATCCTCGTCCAATGTTTAATTTTATGTATCTGTCTTAGGGGTAAAAGCAAGCCGAATCACTCACGCTCGGTCAAAACTTGAGCTCGAGCTAGGTATCAAGCTTAAGTAATTCTGTACATTATCGAGTCGAGTCGAGCTCGAGTTTCAACAACCTTTCACGACACTTTATTAATTTTTTTTAAATTTGGACCCCAAACAAAGATTGAACTATCATTGCTATTATTCAAGTTTGCGTGTTTCTTTGTAATGATATAACAAGGAGGAAACGGTATCAGCTTGAATAAAATCCTGGTTTGGCTGTTCAAGTTGGAGCGCTTCTGGGGACTGTAGGATTGTGTTGCATTTGCACACTTTCTGGTTTGTTAACATATTTTTTTATCCAGATTATTTATTGTGGATCGATGCAGATACAGGTTGCAGAGCCAGCTTTGGCAGTGACAGGAGTGAACGATGAAGAGGATTTGATCGCGGTTTTGATCCAGTTCATGTATTTCATTGTCGCTCCGAAAATGATATCATACTTTGAAATAGATTAAGAAAGTGTTTGAAGGGCTTCTCAAATTCTACGTAGAATTTGAGAAATTCAAAGTTGGAAGAACACTATCTAATAGAAGCTGGAACCAGTTGGTTGGTAATTAAAAGTATTTGTAATTGTGCAGCCCATCATCTTGAACTGGCTTCGGGTTAGATGGTACATGAGAACATGGAAATGTATCTGCAGTTCATGTTCGTTTTCATGTTCTATCCGCGGGGAAGCAAAAATTATTATTATTTTTCTGTCAAATTTCTGGAGTGGAACAGAGTCCTTCCACCCATTTTACGCAGTTTGTGTTCATCTCCAATTTTACAGAATCGATTAATGACACACATACATAAAAAAAACCTTAAATTAATTTATACACGGCATTCATGTAAATAAATATAAATATAATTAATAAATAAAAGGGTAAAAGAACAATATAAAGAGAGCCTCATCTACAGGACACCCCAACACAAGGACGGACGCCGACAGCTGGTACAAGTTATCAATTACAAAAAACTAAACAAAATCTAATTCACAAAATTGACAAACTTCCATATTTTCTATTCGAGTTAACCCAGTATCACTTTGTGTTGCATCAAAACCTATAGCTCTTACAGTCGAAAAAAAAAAACCTATAGCTCTTCCGCCTCTTTATTTCAGGCAAATATAGGATTAGCGTTCCGGGGGTTGAAGGAGATCAGACACTCTTTCTTTTTTAATCACCAATCACCATTTTGTTCAGAAGGATTGCTGGGCGTTCAATAGGACGGTTAACTTGTTCCAATCCAACACATCCAAGCTTGGATAAAACACGGCGGCTCCCACAGATAGTATCACAACAGTAACAGCCATGGTTTTCACACAACTACGGCCACTTGATAGCCTTCGTAATATTGTCTTACAATATTTATCTGCATCCTTGAAGAAAGCTTGGCGAGCATCGTCAGTCAATGCTATTTCATTCTGTAAATTGAAACGGTTAATTCATGAGTTCAGCCCAAATATAATATCATACTCGTACTTATTGCGAGGTAAGAATACAAGCAAAATCATGACAATTATCCGACAAACCTTCTGTCTGAAACCTTTCAAAGTTTCGGTGAGTGCCTGAAGAGAAGACTGTTTAGAAGAAAAAATCTTCCACTCCTCATCAAGCTTCCTCAAGACAGTAACACTGGCCTCTATGTTTTCAACGTAAATCTTGTCCTGTCAAAAGTAATTTTATACTATCAATGACGGAGGTCCAAAGGTTGAACAAATACAGGACTACAGGAGTTAATGAATTTCAAAAGGAATAGGGTCCTGAAAACCTTTTCTCGAGTAAAAGGACACCAGACATTTGACAGAAATCAAACAAACTTAGATGACAAATATAACAATCAGTTTCAAGTCATTTTAGAAAAGAAACTCGAACATATACTTTTACCAAACCATTCATATGAAACATAAAAGCTTACCCACTGCTTGTAGCAATCAAGATTCTGAGTCAAACACCAGATGAAGATGCTTGTTGCTTCCTGAGCTAGTGCTGGGATTCCTGAGGAGCATCATTTTTCAAAAGTTTTTCAGAATTCTCAAACACTTTAGAAAGAATCGCATAGGTAAATATCACTTCCAGTTAAAGATTACCTTCTCCTGCTGCTTTCACAGAGAAAGTTTGTATCTGCAGCGAGGTCTGCTTCATGGCTTTGCTTCCAGGAGAACCAGTAAGAGCAACCTCTTTTAGAATGGGGTAGATTGCCTCAAATCTTTCAGTAGCCTATTATACAGAATCAGCGATAAAAATTTGAACCATCTGGAAAACAGAAGCACAAAGAGAACTTGCCAGAACTGCTTGACACCATGCAAATGTCCTCTACAATGCCTACCATGGATTGAAATTTTTTTGCGGTGGGTTCCAGAAACAAATTTTAGATGCTTATTCAGAAATGTTCTGAATGATCCTGAAAATGTTTCAAAAACTTGTTTGATACTCTGTAAAATTCAATAAACAAGCACTGTTTATAAATTGTATAAAGTGAAAACAAGCTATCCACTAATTTTTGTCTTCAAAAGAAGAAATAAAATTAGCTTTAAATTTGTAGGTGAAAACTGAAAATATGGGTCTACAATAAATTAATCAGTTTTTGAAACTACCAGACTTTTGTTTTCTTTCGCCTAGAAGAAAGAAAAGTATGAGTCATGGTCTCACGGAGGTGGAAATGTTAAACCTACCTTAACTCGTGCAGGAGAAGCAGGAAATGTTAAACGTAACAGAAGGTCCAGTGATTCCGGTGCTATCAAGCGCTCCCCTTTTCTAACAGCATTGTTCAATAATACAACGCGAGCTTTAGGTGCAGCCAGTATCCTAAGGCATGGATCGAAGGATTTATTAATTCAAATTAAAACATTATTAACCCAAAGCCCAGTTAAGTATCAATTGCAGTAACTAGTAAGTGTTGAAAAGAAACGAGACATTAAACCTTTCAACTAGCTGCAAAACCAAGTCCCTACACTGTGGGTTAGACCCTGATTTTCCTCCAAGAATTGGCAAAATATGATGTGCCCATAGGTACAATCCAACAGCCAGATCTCCTTGACAGGCCTACACAAATGGGTTAAACTTTAGTATGAAATACAAATGTCAAAAGGAACAGGGATCAAGGAGTAGCTCTTATCAGAACTAATTTCAAAGAGGATAAACATGATTTACTCACCTGAACAATCATCCATATAATAAATGGAAGCTTATCTTGTCCTTGATATTTCGAATTTTGCATGAGTTTTGGTAATACAGTTAGCAGTACATCAGGCTTCCGCCTTAATACCATTGCTAATACTAAAAAGATGGCAACCTGCAATATCAACATTTATTCAATTAGTACGTACCAGAAGGCTAGATGAGATGACAACGCTCAGAATCAACAATTTGTTATGGTATTCTGTTACTAGGAAGTAAGCCATGCCACTGAATTGAGTGATTAAGCAGGAATACTGATTCCAAAGAAAAATCTATTAGTAACAATTCCCTTGATAAAAATACAGATCTTGTTCAAAACAGATCAGTCAGATGTACAAGCAATATTAGCTAAAAATAGGAACGTAGTCGATAATATGAAGTTTAACAATCTAGCAAAAAAATAAACCTTCCCATGAGTTAGGTTCATTTTTTATTCAGGAGGTAACACAAGGGTAATGATGTAGCTATATCTTTCTCCATGCACGTGCAACATGAGAAACATAATGCCCTTGCTCATAATCATCAACAGGAATGTGCTTCAAGTAAACTTCAATATATCATAAGTCACACCCAGACAAATTTTGTTACAAAATTTGGAATGTCTCATGACAAGAGAACTCGCAGAATACTATAAAACATTATCCAAAAGTTATTTAACAACAATAAATACTCCTTCGATAATACCTTCCACAGTGCCAAAAAATGAAACCTTGGATGTATTTGTTTTTGCCCTAAAAGTGGTGGCTAATGATGTCACATGGTGTAACTTTTAAGTACAGATGATATTTGAAGAAGAAATTTGTCATGTAAAACAATAGTTATTCAGGGAATTTCAAACAAAAGAGATCTTTACAACTGCCATTAGGAGAGAACAATTAATTGAATGCGATACAGAAAAAGGGAAAAATCAATCATACATACCTGAGACTTCGAGGATGCTGGCTGCGCTCCTTTCCTTGAGCCCTTAGGCCCCAACAATTGGGTTACCAAGCCAGCGAGAATTCCGTCAAATGACCAGCACACAAAGGTCCCCAAAGCATCATAGGAGAAATGATTGATCCAGTCAATCGAGGTCTTGTAAACAGCTTCAGAAATGTAAGAAACTGGTACCTGCTTGTAAGAAATAAAATAATTAGTGGACTTAAATACCAACAAAAAACTTAAAAATGAAAAGAAATCAATGCTACAAACACTGATACCACACAGATAACATCAAGTTCTAATCCATATAACCACGAGAAATAGTGGCAGGCAAATATAATCGGATAACACAGTAAAGAAAGATCGTTGATTTTAAAACACAAAACCACCACCCAAACTTTACAATCAATATTTGACAACTTTTGGGGCAGGAATTCAAAATCTCACAATTACAAGAGACGTAATAAAACTGCATATTTCACCAAAAGCACCAAAAAATACTAGAGACTCCCTCAGAGAGAACGGAAATAAATATCGATGCTCCATAAGGTGTTTCCAGATTTTCATTAAAAAATATAGTAAAGAGGGACTAGGAAGGTGAAATGTCTCAAAATATTTGTATTTTACTCCTCGCAATTCTCACCAAAGAGGGTATGGGGCCATGAAGTAAGGTTTCAGACTTGAGTAAAAACAAGTTATTGTGAGATCATGAACATAGCTTCAATTTTCAATTCAAGATTCTTGTAGTCTTGTAGTTAGTAGCAGTTAATGCAAACACTTCCTTCCCCTTTGACCAATTAGTAAAGCTGGATAAATTTGAAAAACTATCCATGAAAAAGTTTCCGAATAATGTCAATTCAGCAGTACACTACCATTCCACAAACTATTGCATGATAAGATTTTCGTTATTTCCCTACAATTAATATTGTAATTGATATAGTCACAGAGATAACAAGAATTTCTAACTCACGTCAGCGATTTTCGCCACCGCAGATTCTCTAAACAGCTTCAGCCAAGGGAACTGTGATGTGCTGACCTCCAAAAATGCACGCCCAAAATAATCGGCAAACCTCATCAATTGTATGTCTTGCTGCCCTTCGTACGATCCCTACACATAAAACATTCCAAAATGAGCAATCGAAATTATCCAATTCCACAAAGAGCGAGAAGAAAATAAGACAAAAAGGAGTTAACAAAACAATAAATTAACACATTACCGAAATATCAGAAAGAAAAGCTGCAAGATCAGAATCGTCGATCTTGGCAGCGGCCTCCGCCACCGTCACCTTAGGCTTTTTAAGCTTCTTCGGCTTCTCCTTCTTATTCGCCTCCGCGACATTATTCTCTGTCGCATTAATATCAGTATCGCTGTTCTCCTCATCATCTTCATCTCCTCCGAAATTCTTCCTCGATCTCAACGGCAGCTTATCATCGTCATCGTCATCGTAAATCGAGACAGCGACGCGCTGTGCCTCCAATTTCCGGCGCCGTTCCTCCGAGTGCTTCTCCAGGCCCTTAAAAACGCTACCTTTTTCAGGTAAAGCACCGGATCCGTTCTGTACAGTCTGATTCTTTCGCTGTTTTTTGGCGTATGTGACTCTCTGCCAGTCATGATTATTTTCTTCTGCTGCTTCGGATGGGATGGAAACTGATTTCTCTTCTTCCATGAATACGGGGAAAATAAAAATCGGGGTAGATTGATTTCCCTTTTCAAAAAGGGGAATCGGGTGGAGAAAGGGATCGGAGAAAGAAAAGGATGGTTTGTCGGAGAGTGGCGCAGCAAAAACTAATGTTTTTGACTAAGAAATTGACCTTTTTGTTTGAGTACTGATTTTTTTATATAAAAAAATTAAAGAATACTGTATGATTTATCTGATTCTCGTAATTTTCAAACTATTAACTTAATCCAAGAGTTATATTTAATTAAAAAAATAGAAAGATAACAGTTGTGTATTGCTGTCATGAAGATTAGAAATAGAATGGTGGTAGTAACATACATGTATCAAAAATCAATACCTCCACGAATAAGTTACATATGCATCATCATTTTCATAGCTAGAAAAAACTTATTTCAAGATTCTAATCAATGATCTGTAAGTTCATTTCTGGTGACTGATTCTTCTTGCATTATAACTTGATTCAAGATCTCCACCACTTGCCTCATCGCCGGCCGTTCTTTCGGGTTCTTGTTGAGACAGCTATCAGCCAATTTCGCAATGGTTCTAGCAGAGTTCAGGGAATACTGATTTTGTAGTCGTTGATCCATTATCATGTCAAACCTTTTGGTATGTGGTGGAAACTGTCTCACCCATTCAATAAGCTTTTGCTCTGCCAATGGAAGGTTTCTTTCCAATGTCCGCCTTCCCGTAATTATCTCATAAACCACAACTCCAAAGCTCCATACATCACTCTTGATTGTCAGACGTCCTGTCTCTATATATTCTGGGGCCGCATAGCCGCGTGTCCCAATTGGCGCTGTGGATACATGAGAGCGGTCCCCTGTAGGGCCTTCTCTTGCAAGACCAAAGTCTGAAAGCTTGGCATTGAATTCCTCGTCCAACAGGACGTTCGAGGACTTGAAGTCCCTGTATATCACCTACATTACAAAGCACAATTATCATAAAGACGAATTTTGGACCGAGAATGCACACTGTGATTATCAAAAGGGTGATCAAAGTCAGATATATTATGGTGATGGACTGGGGCAGATCCACAAAGTCTGTCAAATGTGTAGCGAGATAACGATGGGGGGTCATATTATATATGGAAGACACCGGGTTGATATCATCTGATTTATAGTGAACGAAACATATGATTAACAATATATTGGAAATCTATCCTTAGTCGTCTATCTTTATTTAGTCATCTGTACCAAACAATGATCATATGAATTTCTTAATTAGCCAGGGACGATCACCCCGTTTGCCCATGCTCGGTCTGCCCGGATGAGTACCTGTATTTGCAAACCTTCGTGCAGATAAGCCATTCCTCGAGCTGCCCCGAGAATAATGCGTAGTCTAGTAACCCATGGTATTGTGGGCATTGCCTTGTTGAAAAGATGATCCTCCAAGCTTCTATTAGGCATATACTCGTATACTAATAATCTTTGGATTCCTCTTTCTCCATCAGAGGAACAGTATCCAAAAAGCTTTACCAGATTAGGGTGATTCAGAACTCCGAGGTATTGGATCTCTGCAATCCACTGCTTGTGGCCCTGCATCATCATATATATCTCACACATGTAGTATATTTATCAAGAACTTTGACGAGTAATGCAAATTTTGTAATTAATTACCTGCCAACCTCGTGGATCGAGTTTCTTGATGGCAACAATAGTAGTGGGTTCCCCCTCATCACTTTGCAGCTTGATCGTACCTTTGTACACAGTCCCGAAGCCACCCTCCCCGATCCTGAGCAATTTGTTGAAATTGTTGGTCGCTTCCTTCAGCTCTGGAACAGAAAATACCCTTAAATCCGCGATGCTCCGATTCGATGACGTGGACGCAGTGGATTTTCTCAACTTTGTGGCTGATTTCCGAGGCGCACCTTTGGTGTTTTCTTTGAAAAAAATGCACAGACACTTCATCATTTTTCAAGAACTAAAAAACAAAACACTTGGAAAAGAAATGAAAGCCAGAAGGGTTGAGAGAAATTGGCCGCTAGGAGACCAAATTAACTCGAACCAGAACATAAAAATGGTGTTTATTATGGTAATGGGAAAAGGGCCGGAAACCGCGAGGGGGAGAAAATAGCAGAAATTAAATTCTCATCTTTGACTGATTTTTGCAAGGCAGAAATACTATCCTAATCCTAATAAATGTGAATCAAAGAAAAAAAAACCAACATCAATTCAACAATGAAATTGCTTCGAGATGATCAAGGATCTCAGTAGCAATATTGATGATTGGAAGTGGGTAAATAATGAATGAAGCAGGCAACTCAACCAATTATCTTCTGGGACTGCTTGTGAAGAGGAATCCATGAACAAGATGGTGACTCCTAACATGGGAAAACAGGCTGATGTTCGTCGTGATATTTTCTTCTTAGTCCGCGTCTTCGCTGAATTTTCCTTCTTTGCCATCAATTCACATTAATGATTTTAGAGTGGATTGGCTTATGGGATACGGCATGATAATAGAGGTGTCAAAATGCGACACGATCCGTCAACCCGACACGACCCAACACGAAAAAAATCAAGTTCGGGTTGGAGTTTTTCGGGTTCGGGTTGGGTGGGTTAGGGTTAGGACTAGGTTGGACGGGTTTCGTGTTAGGTCGGGTTGGGTCGCAGTTTGACCCGAAAACTTTTTTTTTTTAAATATTACCTATATTTTTATATATTGTATTTTTGAACAAANTTTTCGGGTTGCTTCGGGTTCGAGTTGGGAAAAAAATAAAAAAATTTCGCGGGTTGACCTGAAACCCGACCCACCCGACCCGATTGACACCCCTACATGATAAGCGTATTTGATGAGGGATTTATTCATGTGTATATTTTATTTAAAATTTTGGAAATTTGTACATATTATTTTTTCTGTATCCTTACAATAGTCGACAAATTACGTTCATCAAATATAAATCACACTGAACAAATTTTATGTGACATACTCAAATTAAAAAGACAGAAACGGAGAAAAATTGAACATGTTAGATGTCCATCATACTCTACTATTTCAACGACCTTTTAAATTCTAATGTAGCACGATATGCGTGTCGTCAATAGTAACATCATATCTATTAATGAAATAAAACTAATTTTAAAAAAATAAAGTTAGCAAATCATAACTTAAATTTCATGACATAACAAACAAAAATAGTAAGCACTCAGGGAAATTTAAAGCATTTAGTATTCGATTAGATGTGTTCCATATTCAACGAATTTTTTTATATAAATTTATGTAATTTTTATTTATATAACTAATTAAATCGTGTCACGTTATTTAAACACCTATCCTCCACGTTTATTGTTCACGACTCTGTGCTTTTATTTATAATTGAAAAGTATGCACGTGAGAATAATAACATATTTGTTGAAAAATTATTTAAAAATGTGAAAAATTATTTGAAAATGTGAATGTTGAATGTTGAATGTTGAAAATTAGGTAAAATTATGTGTTGAATATTGAAAATTAGTGTGTGATGATGTAGGTAATGATGTATTTTATTTTTGGATACTTTTTAAAAATTTTCTATAAATAGATCTCTCATTTGTGAAGAAAATCACAATTGAGTTGAGAGAAAAATATTATAAAGTGTGTAGTGTGATAATTTTAAGAGTTTGAGATTTTTACTTTTTACCGTAAATTTTTACTTTTTCACAACACGTTATCAGCACGAAACTCTAAAAGTCCTCCATATTTTTCCAAGCTCCGAACAGAAGAAAAAGGTAACAAAAGTAATAATATTTATTTTACTGTTATTTATTTATTGTTTATATAT